>NC_064811.1:153894620-153938137 GCF_023721935.1 Panthera uncia
GGAGGGTCAGAGAGAGGGAGACACAGAATCTGAAACAGGCTCCAGGCTCTGAGCTGTCAGCACAGAGCCCGAAGCGGGGTGCGAGATCATGACCTGAGCCGAAGTCGGCCGCTTAACCGACTGAGCCACCCAGGCGCCCCTCATATGTTTTGTTAAAAGCAGCAAAGAGAAGCTGATACACACCAATGTTCTAATCAGTTATTAAGCCAGTGCCACCTATTTCGTGCTTTATTTCCATCCAGGGCTACTCCCCCACCATGTCTAATACCAAATACTCTAGATGTTAATGTTCAGTGATGGAAAGAAATCTCCTTCTAGGTACTTTTTTAAAAAATTCTTAAGTTTATTTATTTTCGAAACAGCACAAGTGGGAGAGGAGCAGAGGGAGAGCGAGAGTGAGAGCGAGAGAGAGAGAGGGAGAATCCCAAGGAGGCTCCACATGGTCAGTGCCGAGCCTGACATGGGGCTTGAACTCAAGAACTGAGACTATGACCTGAGCCGAAGTCTGTTGCTTAAGGGACTGAGCCACCCAGGTGCCCCTAGGTACTTTTTTTAAAAAAAAAAATGTGTTTATTTATTTCTTTTTTGAGACAGAGAGGGAGTGGGAGAGAGCGCGCTCACAAGTAGGGGAGGGGCAGAGAGAAAGGGAGACAGAGAATCCCAAGTGGGCTGTCAGCACAGAGCCCAACTCAGGACTCGGAACTCACAAACTGTGAGATCATGACCTGAGCAGAAATCAAGAGTCAGACCCGTAACCAACCATTCAGGCACCCCTCCTTCACGGTGTCTTTAAGAAAAGGAATTTCCTTTACTACAGGAAATTTGATGCTTACAAAAAACATAGAAGAATGGAGTCAGGGGTTGCCACAGCGTTAAAGAATCCAAGGACAATGGTCACAGCTGCAATCCAGACGCCAAGAAGCTGCAGCTGCTGCTACTTCGGCTGCGCATGTAACTGCCTCTCAATAGTTTGGGCAGAACTGGTGACGAGACAAAAACGGGAAGTATGCCACAAGTAAGCACGCACATCATCTTTATCTTGCTTGCTCGCAGGGGAAAAACAAAACAAAACAAAAAACAAAAAAGCAGGAAACTGCCCTTGCCTTTATGACCCTACATAGTATCCATACTAGCACGTTAGCTAAAACCCATCCACCTCCCAATCCCAGCTGTGGGTGAGTCTTCCAAATGTACTTGTCTCTATAGTCCAGAAGAAGCAGGGATATGAGGGTGGGAATGGTGGTCAGAATGCCAATTGGCAATGTCTGGCGCACAGGCCAAAGGAGCAACCTTATCCCTCAAATCTCAAAAATGTCTGCTCTTGAGGAAAATAAATTTGAAAAACAAATGACAAAAAATAGTTAATTGTATTACACAAAGAATGAGAAAATAAAGAAAATATCAGTGAAATCTTACCAAATGGCTGTGTATTATACCAGGAGTTAAGAATACAATTTTCAGGAATTAAATAAATAAACTATGAAAAATGCTTAGGAAGATAGTTCTGAGACTGTTCTCATGTGTACATCACAGAAGAGAATACTAAAATCTGTAAATATAATGGGAATTATAATGTCATCAAACCTATAAATAATGAAAATGATGTAAATTCAGAGTTAAGTTTTTTGAAATTTATTTTCTTTTTTTTTTTAATTTTTTTTTTTTAACGTTTATTTATTTTTGAGACAGAGACAGAGCATGAACAGGGGAGGGGCAGAGAGAGAGGGAGACACAGAATCTGAAACAGGCTCCAGGCTCTGAGCTGTCAGCACAGAGCCCAACGTGGGGCTTGAACTCACGGACTGTGAGATCATGACCTGAGCCGAAGTCGGACGCTTAACCGACCAAGCCACCCAGGCACCCCTGAAATTTATTTTCTTTAAACAATTTTATCTAAAATGTTGATGTGCTATCATAATGAATATATTAATTTTAAGAAGGAATACTATTCATCTTTAAAAGATGGACGATAAGCATGGCATTACAGAAGTTGGCACTGATTTGAATTATGATTTGAAATGTTAACTCTAATTTTTTTCAGTATAAAAATGCAAAAACCTATAAAGAGCTCATCACTACCACCATTTCAGAGAACATTGCTGTTACTATTGACAGTTTATCCTTCCGTTTATTTTTCTACACGTTTGACAGATATACATAGCCTGCTTTTTTTTCATTTCAGTTCACCATTTATGTCTTGATTAATACTTAATGACCTTTTTATCCTTTTCTAAGCAATATTGTACTTAATACACACATATGCCTCCTTAAACTGCATAACTACACCAGAAATACTGCAAAAAATGGTGCGCACAACTTAAATTTTTGTCATTCCACCAAATAACTCTTAAGAAAATTAACAATGTATATTTGAAAGAAAGAGAAAAATGCTTTCTTTTCCATGTAGTGGTAATAGTGAATTACCGAACTTCCCAAACTGTTGGAGAAGGTCATAGAAAGGATATGACCTCTGGTGGACCTGCCAGCTGGACCCCGGCAATCAGAGGCTTCTCCCCCTTCCACTGCCCTTGGAGTGTATGTTCTCTCCACCATCCCCACCGCCAAAGACATGATCAAGGACAGCCTTGAGAGAGTAATGTGTTATTGAAATCATCTGGGCAGTATTCCGTGCCTGACCCTTGTTAAGGCCTCTATATAAACTCTTAAGATTCACCATCAGGTGTTGAGATTTGTCTTGTGGAAGCCCAGGACCAGCTTAGTAGGTAAGTTCTCTCACTTATACCCACCATCTACCTATCTGGAATGCTCTGCCGTTTTCTTCGTTGTCTCCCTTCCCTCTCTGTCCCGGGGACTAGTTTCAGATTTCACCCACTCCTGAAGCTCCCAAGGTTGTGAACCAACACCAGCTTTGCCAATCTCATAATATATAAAGTTACCATTAAGATTTAAATGTGAATCACCCCTATTATCATTGAGTTTGAGTATCTTTTCATATTTCATCACTTTTTGTTCATTTCTTTTTCTGAAAACTGTCTGTGTATTATAATTTACCATTGGATGTGGTAAGTTTAATTTTTTTAGTTTCCTAGAACTAGAATATATGTGTTTGTACGTGTCTAATATATATTCTATATATAAAAAGTTTCTTGTCACATTTTCCTTTTTTACTTTATTTGCTGCTCAGAGATGTAAAATATTTCCATACTCTATTCTTTGCAATATATTAATCTTTTTATTTATGATTATGTTATGCTTTAAGACACTATCTGCACCACAATTATCAATAACTCTTCTTTAAGTATTTGAGAGAGATGTATTTTTTATTTTTAAATTTTTAGAATTTTATTAAGTTTTAAATTTTAATTCCAATCTAGTTAACATACAGGGTTATGTTAGTTTCAGGTGTCAATGTAGTGATTTAACAATTTTGTACATTGCTCAGTGCTCATCATAAGTGTATTTTTTAATCCCCATTACCTATTGAGCAGTGTGTATTTTTTAACTGACTCTCTTTAGATATAATTTGCATACAATAAAAGGCTCATTTTGTTTGTATTTTGAGAGAGACCACTCGTGCGCACACACAAGCAAGCGCATGCCCTCAAGCGGCGGGGGGGGCGGAGGGGGGGAGAGAGAGAGAGAGAGAGAGAGAGAGAGAGAGAGAGAGAATCCCAAACAGGTGCTGTGCTGTCAGCACAGAGCCAGACATGGGGTTCAAACTCATCAACTGCAAGATCATGACCTATGCTGAAATCATGAGTTGTATGCTTAACTGACTGAGCCTCCCAGACCCTCTTAAAACGCACATTTTAAATGTATAGTTCAATGAGTTTTGACATACATATGCTTATTTAATGAACTTCCTAATCAAGATAGAGATTATTTCCATCCTCACAGGTGCCTGCTGGCCATCTTCCCCACCCTCTGCCCCAGGCAACCACTGAACAGATTTCTGCTAGGATAGATTAATTGTACCTACTCTGGATTTTTACATAAATAAAATCATGTAGTGTGTACTATTTTATGTCTAACTTCTTTCCCTGAGGATACGACTTTTAAAATTTATCCATCCATGTTACTATATGTATCAGTAGTTAACTTCTTTTTATTTCTGATACCGTTCTATCGCATGAATGCAACAATTTGTTTTTACCTGTTCATGGACATTTAAGTTGTTGCGAGTTTTTTGACTATTCTGAGTAAAGCTGCTATGAACACTTATGCACAAGTATTTCTCTGAACTTATGTTTTCGTTTCCTTTAGGTACATACCTAGGAGTGGGGTTCCCAAGTTTTTGGTAAGGATATTTCAATTTTATACGAAATTGACAAATTTTTCTAAAGTGGGTGTCCTATTTAACACTTCCATCGCCAGTAAGTGGATACTAGTTGCTTCATATCCTTGTCAGAAACTTGGTAGGTTGTGTTTTGTTTTCTGTCATTCTCATAGTTGTGAAATTATTTTAATTTGCACTTCCTTGGTGACTAGTACAACTAAACACATTTTCCTGAGCTAATTGACAATTCATAGATCTACACTTGTGAAGTATCTGTTGAATTCTTTGACTATTTCTTTTTTGAAATTTTGTCTTCTTACTATTGAGTTGTGAGGGTTTATCATATATTCTGCATATATGTCCTTTGTTGGATGTCACAAATAGTTTTGGCACCAATCATATTCACAATGTAGTGCAACTGTCACCGCATCTATTTCCAAAACTTCTCATTACACCAATCAGATACTCTATAACTATTAAATAATAATTCCTGATTCTTCTCTTCTCCCAGCCCCTGGTAGCCTCTAATCTACTTTCTGACTCTGTAAATTTGCCTATACTGGATATTTCAGAGAAGTGGAATCATATAATATTTGTCCTTTTGTGTCTGGCTTCTTTTACTTAGTACGTTTTCAAGGTCCATCCATGTTGTAGCATGTATTGGAACTTTGTTCCTTTTTATTGATGAGTAATGTCCTGCTGTATATATACCACTCTTTTTAATCCATTCACCTACTGATAGACATTGGAGTTACTTCTACCTTTTGGCTATTGGGATTAATGCTGCAATGAACATGGGTATAGACGTATCTTTTTGAGTCCGTTTCCATTCCTTTCAAGTGTGTACATAGAAGTGAAGTTGCTGCATTATGTGATAATCCTAGGTTTAGTTTCAGAAGATCCATTATACTGTTTTCCATAGCAGCTGCCCCATTTTTATATCCCCATCCACAATGTATAAGGGTTCTTATTTCTCCACATCCTTACCAACACTTGTTTTTTTGTTTTTGTTTTTTTTTTTTTTAATAATAATTCTAGTGGGTATGGGGTGGTATCTCATTGTAATTTTGATTTGCATTTTCCCTAATGACGAGGGTTTTGTCAGGTGCTTATTGGCCATTAGTATAGCTTCAATGTAGCAATTTCTATTTAAGTCCTTTGCCCATTTTTTAGGTAGTTTTTGTTGTATTTAGGAATTCCATGTATATTCTGGATATTAAACCCTTACTAGATAGGATTTGCAAATATTTTCTCTCATGCTTCAGGTTGTCTTTTCACTTTCTTGATAACGTATTTTTATGACTGAAAGTTTTAATTTTAATGAAGTCTAGGTTATCTATTTTTTCTTTGTTGCTTGTGCCTTTTCTATTCTAAGAGTCTATTGCCAAATCTAATATTAAAGCTTTGCTTCTGTGTTCTCTTTAATGAGTTTTATGATTTTAGCTCTTAGATTTAGGTCATTGATTCATTTTGAGTTAATTTATGTAGATGATGTGAGATAGAAGTTTTCTCTCTCTCTCTCTTTTTTTTTTTTTTTGCATGTGGAAATCCAGTTGTTCCAGCACTTTCCATTGAAAACACTATTCTTTCTCCATTGAATGAAATTGGCACCCTTGTCACAAATCAAGTACACATAAATGTATGGGTTTAACTGTGTAGAAGAAGAGAATATTTTAATATTGTGAATTCCAATATATTAATATTAATTTTTCAAAGCCAGTTTAAAAAATCTTTCCCTACACAGAGATTACAAAGGTTTTTTTCTTTTTTTTCTTGGTAATTAATGTTTATGATGTGAAGTTGGCATCAAAGTTCATTTTCTTCCATATCGCTATCCCTTCCTTCCATCATTTGTTGAAAAGATTCTTTGAAGATTATTGAGAAATTTATTCAATTATGGTGATACATATATGATATATGTATGTATATTCTGGGTCATCTTTTTTTTTCCCACTGATTTAGAAGTCTATCTTTACATCAATACCATATTGTTAGATTATAAAAGTTTTACTTTTAAAACTTTAAATCACAATTAAAAACAAACCCTATAACATCCTTTTCAAATTGTTATTCTCTAATCTTACTGGTTTGTCAATATTTAACAAAGTTTTTTTTCTGGGATTTGAATTATGGTTAATTTATAAATCAGTTTTGGGAAAATGAACATCTTAACACTGTTGTTAGTGATATTTTGTAGTTTTCAGTATAAGAATGCTGTGTACCTTTATCCAATTTATTCATAAGCATTTTGATTTTTTTTTTTTACTTTTTGAGTAGTCTTACAAATGCTATTTAAAAGTTTCATTTCCAGCTATTGCTAATATAGAAATATACTGTGCACGTTCATGTATGCATGTGTGTGTGTATTGGTGACATTGCTAAATTCATCTATAACTTCTAGTAGATTTTTTGGTACATTTTTAGATTTTCCACATAGGCAATCATGGCAAGTAGAAGTAAAACCATTTTCTTTTTCTTTATCTCTTTCCTTTCCTTTCTGCCTTCAAACTTTGTGAATTTGCTTTGCTTGCCTTATTGCACTGAATATTACCTTTAATACAACACTGGATAAAAGTCGTAAGAGTAGTAGCCTTACCCTGCTCCCAATCTTAGAGATTCAGTTGTTTTCAACATTAAGTATAGTTAGCTGTAGATTTTTTGTACAGGCTACTTACCATGTTGAAGGAAATTCCGTCTCTTCCTAGTTGATGTGTGTGTTCATTTTGAAGACATGTTGAAATTTGCCAAATATTTTATAGCTAATTCATCTCTTAGTTTTTCAAGAGATAAGAAAAATGTGTTAAGCTCTCCTAATTCAATTGTATTTCCATTAACCATCCCTTATATTGATGATGTTTTGACATGTGTTTAAATGATGTGCTACATGGTACACAGATAGTTCTAAAATTTATATCTTTATTGTGAAATATATTTTTCCTCAATAAAATAATACTTTTTAAGCTCTGTTTATATTTTTAAATTTAATTCTAATATGTTTTGTATTAATATTGAATATTCTACTTTCTCTCATGTTCTCTTTCTGGTATATCTTTCCCACTTCCTTTTAATTCAACATTTCTTATAAGCAGTATGGGTGTTTGAAAAGTTTTTATTTTATATAGGAGATATTTTTTTCTCTTAATGCTTTAGTTTAATGTTAGAATTTATGTAACAATATGTATGATATAATAGATACAATAAAAGAAAGGAATTTGGCATTGAAGAAAAAGAGAATACATAGCCTTTTTGAAAACAAATAGGACATATTAAATAGGTCAAGAATTAAGGCCTTAACAGAAATTCCAATTAATTCCTAAAGCAGAAATAATGGTCTATATTTCCCAAATATAATTCATTAAAAACAGAAGCCTAACATTTCTACACAGGTAAAAGTCCTGTTCCTTTAAATAAATTGTGAAATAAAGCGAAGTCTAAACGTAAATTAACAACTATTTTGATGCTAAAAAGCATTAAGGGTGGCATACATCAAAAGCTGTAGCATCTGTCCGTAGTCCTACTGAGCTGAAAAATGAGAGCTTTAACACCTATATTTTAAAATAAAAATTCAAAACAAACTATGTATACAAAACTAAGAAGCAAGGGGGCAGCTGGGTGGCTCAGTCAGTTAAACCTCTGACTTCGGCTCAGGTCCTGATCTCGCAGGTGGTGAATTCAAGCCCCGCGTTGGGGTCTGTGCTGACAGCTCCGAGCCTGGAGCCTTCTTCAGATTCTGTGTCTCCCTCTCTCTCCACCCCTTTCCCACTTGTACTCTGTCTCTCTCTGTCTCAAAAATAAATAAAGATTAAAGGACAGAAAAACTAAAAAACTAGGAGGAGCAAAGCAAAGTGAAGGGAAATAAAATAATAGAGATAAAACTAGAAAGAAATGAAAAATAGGAATAGAAAGAAGAGGTGATCAAAAAAAAAAACTCTTTAAAATTACCAATAAAATGCATGAACTTGGGTAACATTCACAAAAAAAAACAAATAATAGGAATGAGAAAACAAATGATATTCTAAATCTAGTACCAATTTAAATGTAGTTTATGTTAAAAATTGAGCACTTTAGTAAAAATCATTTTTATTGGTACAAATTACCAAATTGCACCTATGGAAAGGTAGAAAATGTTGATAGCATATGGAGGAAATATTGGAAGTTTATCTGCCATGACAAGGTGCAAACAGGGTCAGAGTATTCTATGGGTGAGGTTAACTGTACCTGTAAGGAAAAAATAATTTCCTTGTAATAGTGTTTTTTGTTGTTTGTTGTTGTTGTTGTTTTATAGGATTGAATCTTTCTCAAAGCATTCTTTGGGTGTAATGTAACTCTCTTATCAAAAATGAACAAAAATAGTACATGAAACTCATGAACACAGATATGAAAATCATAAATGAACTACTGCCAAATTAATTTCAGGGATGTATTAGAAGACTACTAATTATGCTCAGAAGGTGTAGGTTGAGAATGCAAAAGCATTTCAGATTATGAAACCTATGCATTAATGTAATTAGTACAATAACAAAGGAGAAAAGTGAATAAATATCAATATAGATGACTAAAACATTTGATTCATTATAATATTACTGACTCAAAAAGGAAGCTTTCAGTAAGCTAGTTATAGAAATATATTTTTAAATAAAAACATTTTTTTAATGTTTCTTTATTTTTAAGAGACAGAACCCAAGTGGGAGAGGGGTAGAGAGACTGAGAGACAGAATCTGAAACAGGTTCCTGGCTCCTGTCAGCCCAGAGCCTGACGTGGGACTCAAACTCACGAGCCGCCATGAGATCATGACCTGAGCTGAAGTCGGACTGTTAACCGACTGAGCCACCCAGGCGCCACTCGAAATACATTTTTTTTTTTAATTTTTTTTTTCAACGTTTTTTATTTATTTTTGGGACAGAGAGAGACAGAGCATGAACGGGGGAGGGGCAGAGAGAGAGAGGGAGACACAGAATCGGAAACAGGCTCCAGGCTCCGAGCCATCAGCCCAGAGCCTGACGCGGGGCTCGAACTCACGGACCGCAAGATCGTGACCTGGCTGAAGTCGGACGCTTAACCGACTGCGCCACCCAGGCGCCCCTCGAAATACATTTTTAAAAGTTGGTTTTAAAAATCTGCCAGAATCCTTAAGAAAACATCATAAAAGTGAAATATCTTAAGAGTGGTAGGTTGAATAATATATACCTCCCTCCGAGAAAAGTCCTAAATCCTGCAACCTGTGCATATGTTACCTTACACGGTAAAAGTGTCTTTGCAGATGTGATCAAGTTAAGGATGTCAAGATGGGAAGGTGATCCTGGATTATGTGGGTGATTGGAGGTTAGACAGAGGGAAAGGCAATGTGGTGATGTAATCAAGTGACCCAAAGGAGCCTTATGCCATGGAATGTAGGAGGCCTGTGGAGGCAAGGAACCTCTTGGAGGCTGCAGAGGAGACCAGCTCTGGCAGTAATTTATAGCCCTGTGAAACTCATTTGGAATCTGACCTCCAGAACTGCAAAAGAATACATTTATGTTTCAAGTCAGGGTTCCTGGTAATCTGTGACAGTAGTACCAAGAAAATAGATACTGGAAGAATTGTAGCAATCAGAAATCGAAAAAAGGATCCCAGTTACTACGTTAACACTGATATATATTAAAGAGATTAGACCATGCAATAAATTAAAAGTAAAAGAATGTGTATACACACACACACATATGCACACACACGCAGTATGACAAACTGTCTGCCACACACACACACACACACAAAGAATAAAAGATAAAAAAAATCAACGAGAATCAATGGGAAAACTATCAGAACTAGTAAGAGTCCAGGAAAGTAGCCAGATAAAAATCAATATTGAAAAATCAATAGCTTTCTTATACAGTAGCAATGACCAATTTAAAATGTAATAGAAAAATGGGTCTCATTTAGAATAGCCACAAAGGTCATTAAATACTTATGATTAGGTATGACAAGAAACTTGTAAAACCTATTAGAAAAACTATACAAGGTTACTGAAGGTCATAAAGCAAGCCGCGAGAAAAGGGAAAAGTTGAGTTACGTTCCTAGTTAAAGATGGTTTAGTATTTGAAAGAGATAAAGTATCCCCCAAATTATTCTTCATATTAAAATTAAAATCTATGATGATTTTAGATGTACTATGGAGCAATATGCACAAAATTTGAGATTGCATTTGAGAGGAACTTACTAGAAGCAAGTCCTACCTAATATCAAAACATAGTATAGAATTACAGCAATTTAAACAGTTTGGTTATTGCTGGACATAAGAAAATTGGTACAGAATGTAAAGTTCAGAAATGTCCAGGTTTTTATGAGAATTCAACTTATCAAAAGTTGGACATATGAAATAGGGGGCAAAAGACGGATACATTACAGTGATACTTTCACAATCGGTTATCCATTTGGAAAATGTTATTTAGCTCTCTCCACAACCTCATTAAAACATAACTCAGATGGGTTCAAGAGCCAAATAGAAAACGGGTTTCTAAGGCTTTTAGAAAAACATACAGGAAAACATTAAAAATATTGGAATTGCAATGACTTTCTCATAATGACAAGGGAGATTAATTTCTGTAGTTGACTGCACATGAATTATACATTACCTATTGTTAAACAGATGAAAATATGTGTACCATCTATGAAAAACAAAGCATTAATCATTAAATACATTAGAAATCCTACAAATCAACAAGACAAGACAAACAGTTCAGTAGAAAAATGAGCAAAAAACTTGAAGAAACAGTTGACACATCCACACACACTCATATGCGCACAAATATAGATGTCAATGTCACTAGTGTTCACATTTGGCAAAAAAACTAAATGAATGATAATCAAAAGTTGGCAGAGTGTTATAGTTAGAACGTATTATGTAACAAGTTACCCTAAAACTTAGCAATTGGACAACAATATTTATTACCCTACAGTTTGTGTGGTTGCAATCTGGGAAGCTTGACTGCATGTTTCTGGCTCAAGGTCTCTCCTGAGGTTGCAGGCAAGCCATTGGCTGGAGCTGAAGAATCCACTTCTAAGTTCACTCATACGGTTATGGTTCTTCAGTTCCTTGTGAGTTGTTGGACTGAGGGTCTTTGTCCTTGCTATGGCACATGGGTCGTTCCAAAGGGCAACGTGGCATCTTGATTCCCACAGCAAGAAAAGGAAAGAGAGACCAATACGGAAGCCCCAGTCTTTTTATAACCTCTCATCACTAAGATACTCTGTTTGTTAAAACTGAGTAAGTCCTGCCTATGATCAAGGGAAAAGAATTATGTTAGTGTGTGAATATCAGAATAGAGAGACGATAAAGGGCCATCTTAGAAACTCTCATAATCTTAGTTGGAAAATAGGTTAGTGGAATTAATTTCAGAGAGTAGTATTGTCTACTGAAGCTTGAAAGGCACAAACCTGAACCCCAAATCCTGAAATCCCTCTTTATAAATCTGTTCTATAGACCTATTTGCACAAGTGTTTGAAGATAACATGCATAAGAATGTTCAGTGAAAAAAATGCATTAGTGGAAATTAGAAGCAGCCTAAATTTTCAATTATGGGAAAACAAATTATGGTACAGGGTATCTATGAGTTTGGTGTGGTAGCTAGAATAAGGTAAAGTTATATACTGGCAAGGAAAGTATTTAAGCCATATTGTTAAATGACAAAAAACAAGTTGCAGAACAATGCATTGACTCCAGTGAAATCTCCTTATGTGAATTATAAATAAAGGCAAAATTAAAAATAAATTTAGAAATAAAAATGAGTTCTTGAGTTCATGTATTTAGAAACGGGATATCCTGCTTTATAAACTCATGAGTTTAAATTCTTTTAGAGAAGACATGTATCACTTAAATAACTTGTTAAAATAAAAGAATACTTATAGGAGTAGATAATTTTTAAAACAATGGTATTACTGATAGCACTTTTACTTTAATTGGATTCTAAACTTGGCATGCCTTAGGTTTAGATAAACATTACTCCAGACATAGATATTGTTCTTTTATTGACTACATATAAGTTACAAATCATAGAATCTGAGATTATGTCTCACATCTACAGTAAGCTCAAATTCAAGTACTGGAAAATATGTTGCAGGCAGATGTAGATATTATCAGGTCAAGTCATATTTTTATGAAAATCTCTGTAGAAAGATAACCTGATGGAAGATTAAATGTGGGAGGACAGCTCAATGGATTTTTTCTTCTGATTAAAAAAAACAACAACAAAACAAAACATAAAGAAGTAAGGCAGCCAAGTCGAAGTTTTTAGTATGGCAACAGTTATATACTGCCTCTTCTCTTGACTGTTGCATTTACTATTTGGGTTTCTGCTTTGTAATAATAAAAAAATTCCAAATTAAAAAAATTTATTCGAATATAAACCCAAATCTGACAAATTGTAGGTATACAGCTTGATGCAGTTTCACACAGGTGGACACCTACTGTGACTTTCAATCAAAAGAGATTAAATATTTACAATATTGAGGAGAGCCCTTCATGTATCCTACCAGAAACTACTTACCTTCTCACCCCACTGGAAAATACAATCTTGATTTCTACCATAATACATTTAAAATGTAGATGGATGGGATCATTCTAAATGCATTATATTGTCTGACTTCTTTTTCTCAATATTAGGTTTGTAAGATTCACTTGTGTTATATGTAGCAACAATTTATCCATGCTATTACAATGAGTGAAAAATTTTGATGTTTTTTCAATTTTTTGGCATTTGTGAATGATGATGCCATGATCACTTTTGATCTTGTCTTTTGGTCTCATATGTATACATTTCTGTTGAGTATATACCTAGATAAATAGGGCACGCATATGTTGTTCTGGTAGATACTTCCAAACAGTTTCTAAAGTGATTTACTAAATTACATTCATGTCAGTATAATTGCTGAGGTTTCAAGTACTTTGTATCCTCCCAACACTTTTTACTGGATGTTCGTTTTTGTTTTCTTTTAAGCTTTTCTGCCGAGTACTTGATGGAATTGTAACTGGTTTTCATTTATATTTCCTTGATCATCAATGAGATTGAACATCTTTTAACAGTTATTGACCATTTTGATGTTTTGGAGGGGCTTGATCAAGGCTTTTGCCATTTTTTCTATTTTGTTATGTACCTTCCTCATATTCATTTGTAGGAATTCTTTATGTATACAGACTATGAATCCTTTTTCAGATAAATAATTACAAATGCCTTATGTCTGCTATATTGGCAGGTCAGGGTTAGAAGGTGATTATTTGCTATTTTCAGGGCTAACCCTATACTTTGGTTTGCATGTCTTTGCCCTCTTGTAATAAATGTTAAATAATCCCAACCCATATGTACTCAAGAGAAATTTATTTTTGTTTCCCCACTATATACTTAAATCCACGAAGTAAGGCTGCTTTATTCCTAGCCTTAGTCTCTGAAAGAATATAGAGTAATTCCCCGTGACTTTTCTGATCCCTCTTGGTTAAAATCTTAAAGTCACACATTCACAAACAGCTATAATTGGTGAATACATTTTCCAGTTCTAAAGTCAATTTAGACTCTGACCTTCATTTCATGTTCTGTATTCTTCCCTCTTTATTTGGGTCCTGTTGTGAGTTGTACCATTGCCTCAACTGTGTCTGTGTGTTTTTACCCACTCTTTCTCCCTACGATGTTGCTCCTTCTTCATCTTGCTGACTATGGTTTAGTACTCTATCAGGGTCAGAGTCTGGGAAAGAAGAGAGGTAAGTAGGATAAGGATTTCCTTTTGTGACTTGTATTATGGTTGGGTGCTTTGGCATTCTGAGTCTGTCAGGTATTTAGCATTGAGTCTCGCATGGATGCTTCCATAAGCTGGCTGGCTAGCTGGTTGGCTGGTTTGCTTGCTTTCTTTCTTTCTGTCTGTCTTTCTGTCTTTCATGTTTATTTATTTTTGAGGAAGAGAGAGAGAGTGCACAAGCACATGAGTTGGGAAGGGGCAGAGAAAGAGAGAGAAAGAGAGGAGGACAGAGGATCCAAAGTGGGCTCCATACTGACGTCAAGGAGCCTGATGCAGAACACGAAATCACAAACCATGAGATCATGACCTGAGCCGAAATCAAAAGTTGAATGCTCAGTAGACTGAGCCACCCAGGCGTGCCTAGGTTTTCAGAGGCTCCTATTGGATAAAACTCTCTGTCCTTAGACTTGGCACTGCAATTTTCCCAGCTGGCTGCTACTGTCTCAGCTCTGTTTGTTTTTGATAATTCCCTCTATGCAGATGCTCTTAGAGTACCATGCCTTAGATAAATAGCTAACAATCTCTTGTCTTTACATTTGCCAGTGATCATCAGTTCACTGTAACGTACTCCCAGACCTAGAGGATGCATAGCAGCCTCTGTGAGTGGTCCTGGGAGTAGTTCTTCCCTTTTGACTTCAGGTGAAAGTGGAAGCATATTCCCTCCTGCTACTTCCCCATGGGATTGAGGAGACTGTATTCTCGACATAGTTTTGCCCCAAATCCTTCTTATGAATTCCTGACATTTCTAACACTTCCTATTCTCTTGATGTTCATGAGTCACCCTATTGATTCTGAGAATCTACTTTGCAATTTTTGCTTTATAGACTCTTTTACACTGTGCTTTGGTATCAATCATCATTTATATCATGACTCCTAAGTTGAAACTGCCAAGTAATATCTTATTCATTCACTCATTTATTTATTCACTTATTCATTCATTCATGTATGCATACATTCAACAAATAGTATTTACTGTGTGCTAAGCACTTCTTTTGGCACTGTGGCTAGAGTAAAGAAAAGAGAAATATCAGAATTCTTGCCCCCTTTCGAGGGAGAGGAGACACAACAAGATTACATACAAGTTACATTGTACATTTGAACGTGGCAAACAAATGCAGAAAAATAAAGCAGGGAAGAAAAATAAGAGGTTAATGGGGATATGGAAACAATTATACATACAGTGATTAAGGAAGGTCTCACTGAAGCATATAATCTGAGAGAAGACTTCTATGCAGACTGTTCCAGACCAATGAACTGAGGTGGGAGCACGTGTGGCCTATTCGAGGGACATATGGTGGCCAGTGGCTGGAACAACATGATGGAAAGCACACAGTCACTGGAGGGATAGAGTGCAAGAGAATTGACCACGGTACTTCCCCCTCCTGCCCCCACCCTGAGTAACAAAGGAAAGTTTTAATTTTTTTTTTAATTTTTAAAGTTTATTTATTTTAGAAAGAGAGAGACAGAGTGCAAGCTGGGGAGGGGCAGAGAGAGAGGGAGACACAGAATCCGAAGCAGGCCCCAGGCTCCGAGGTGTCAGCACAGAGCTCGACGTGGGGCTCGAACCCACGAACCAGGATATCATGACCTGAGCCAAAGTCGGACGCTTAACCGACTCAGACACCCAGGCGCCCGATGGAAAGCTTTTAAAGGATTAGAATAGAGTGGCTACTGACTCAAATTTTCTAAATGATCATTCTGCTTTCTTATAGACATAGACTGTAAGGAAGATGAATATAGAAACAAGGAAACTAGCTAGAAAGCTACTGAAATATTCTAGGCAAGAGATGGTGGATTGGATTAGTGAAGTAGAAGCTGAAGTAGTAAAATAGAAAGGTCAGGTTATGGATATATTTTGAAAGTAGATATAAGAGGATTTGCTGACAGATTTTATGTGGGATATGAGAGAAAGAGAGGAGGTAAAGGCAATGTCAAGATTTTTGGTCCAAGCAACTGGAAGAGTTAATTATAATTAATGGATGTAAGGGGAGGAGTAGATTGGCAGGGGCTGGGAGAAGCTAGTGAGCAAGGCCAGGGGTTCATTTTCATTCCTTCATATGTTTAAATTAATTTACATAGATACCTTATTGAAGGTGTTGAGCAGGCTGTTAGATGCATGAATCTGGAGTTCAGAAGTTTAGTGGAAAGGTCTACACTCAAGACATTAATTAGAGAGTCATCAGAGTATGCATGACAGAATTGGATCATCCAGAGAGGGAATATAAATAGACAAGAGAGGAGGTTTCGAGATGGAGTCAAAGTCACACAAAAGGCTAGAACCATGAGAAGGAGCCAGCAAACTGACTATAGGAGTGGCTAACAAGATAAAGAGGAAAACAAGAAGAATGTAGTTCCAGAAGCCAACAGAACATGTTTAAGGATGAATGAATGAGCACTTGGGTCAAATGTGCTAGTAGGTGTAATAAGATCAGAACTGAATTTTGATCATTGAATTTAATAGCATGGAGGTCACTGATGACCTTGACAAGGGCACTTTTAGTAAAGTGATGGAAAGCCTCTTTGGATTAAATAAAAAAGAAAGTGGGGGAAACTAAAAATTTCAGTTATAGACTACTCAACACAAGTTTTGCTATAAATTATAAAAATGGAGTAACAGATAGAAAGGAACCAGAGTCAAGAGTGGATTTTTAGAAAGCTTGAGTTTGTAACTTAATCCACTTATCTTATAAAGAAAGAGAGACAGATCCAGGCAAGCATGAGGGTGAATTTGGCTGGATCCATATCTTTATGCAGAAAATATAGGATGTTAAGTTAGTGACTAAAAGGCAAAATTGCCTGAAGAACCATGGGAAAAGAGCAGTTAGAGAAACTGTGAGGTGAGGTTATGGGAAGAGTCATCTACATGGACCCTGAAATTTCCTGGATATGATATAAGAGCAGTGTTGGAGAGGGTTATACCTAGCCTGAACTAAAACAATGAGGGTGGGTTGACTCAAGGGTTGGCAGATGGTTAAAACAAGGAAAGAACATGAGTAATATAACTGATGGATGAAGGATTGGATCTGGGGTTTCACTAACTCAGAGGGCTTTGAAGCAGGATTTTAGAGCAAGAAGATGAAAGGGATATTCAGAGAAGAATTTGAGAATGCAGTTTTTCCTGTTGAGGAATCATGAGTTCTAGAGAGCACAGTTGTATGACTTTTCAGAGTGGAGAGGGATTGGAGACCAGAGGAGAGAGTAGGCTGTCTTTGGAGGATAAGAATAAGGAGATGAATGGGGACCTATGATTCTTAGGCTTCCCATGGTCCCTGGCCTAAATTGTAACAAGGAACATAATGAGATTAGTCATAGTGACTCAAGGCCAATAGGTAAGCTGTGATTTTGGGTGTTGGGTGTGAAAGTGGGGATCCCTCCCTCTTCCTAAAGTACGCTTAAGGGCTCATGGGTAAGTCTCACTCTGAACTCAGAACGAGTCGCCTTCTGGTTCTCTTTCTCATGCAGAATATGCCCCAGATTTTTTTAAATGTTATATTGACTTGCCGTTTGTAGAGTGTATGTGCTAGAAGCAAGCACAAGTCATTTTGACTTTGGTTCAATATCATTGTTTTGGTCATTTGATCAGTTTAAGAATATGACCATATAATCTCTTTTTGCTTAAATAGTAGAGAATGATTAGATGAAGTTTAATATAAGACACAGACTTAGTTTATAGTTTGGGTGCTGCAAAATATGGGGGAAGGACTTTTTTTTTTTTATTAATTGTGTCATTCTGGTTACCATTAACTGATTAATGTAGGAATTGAAAAAGGAAAGTGTATGGTTTTGATCCAAGGCAAGGGAAGCAACAAAGGAGAGGTGTAAAGGAGAGATAATCCAGAGATTATATGTGTTCTAGAAAGTCTTCTAATAACATTTCTTAAGATCTTTACCAATTAGAGTCCAATTTTTTACTTCAAAGATAATTTCTATTCTATAGCATTGATTTAGATTTGACACTGTGGAAAACTCAGTCTTATCTTGCACATTATGTTGGCATTTTCCTTCAGCATCTGCCTTCAGACTTTGGAACTGATGCCCAAATGGACAGTTCTGACAGGTGGTTCCTCAGAGAGCCCTATTCCCAGCGCTTCTCATTCAGTAGAAGTGATAGCCAGAGATGGGATAGAAGAACCTGGCAAACAAGAGATAGATTAAACTCACTAAGTGTCAATAATGGACAATGTCAGAGTCATGAAGAGAGTTGGGGGAAATAATTTGGAAAGATTACTAGGGATGAATGTGAGCAACCAGTTTTGTTGGTCTGTTTCTTCAGTGTGAAATTTAACAACATCAGGAGTCAGAGAATATTCTTAGCATATTCTTAGACCTATTAGACATAGACATTCTTACACATATTAGTAATTCTCAGTTATTAAGGAATTAAATTCTGATAGGGTAATAAGGTCTGATTGACACTTGTCTTCTTTGATTTCTTCCTCGGTGTGTTCAGATCATACACACACACACACACACACACACACACACACACACACCCCTATCTTTCTGAGTCTTTATTTCCTGGATTTCAATCACTGCCAACAGCAGTACAATCTGATTTATATGTGCTGTAACTGCCTGCTTCTTATTAATTTATTCAAGAAATATTTATGGAGTATCTTTCATGCCCAGGTACTATTCTAGGCACTGGTGATTTAGCAGTTAAACGGGATGGTTAAAGTCCCTGATCTTCTAGAGGCATCTATTCTAGTGTGTGTGTTGACGGGAGGGGAGTAGAAACAATAAATATGTAAGTAAATAATATGCAGACTTGGCATATTAACAACAGGAAATCCAAATTTTAATATTTCTATCCATGAATCACATAGAATCATGCACCTGTGCTTGGAATATATGGGATCACATGGCTAGGAAGAACCTTAAAGACATGTGACATAAAATATTGCTCTGACTTCATTAGAAGAAAATTTGAGACGGAGGTGGTGATCATAAATTGTATAAAGTCAAACTGAAATAGGGAACTTAGCAATTACTATTAAACCAAATCAATATTTAATTTCAATTTAAAGAGTATTTTACTCCCCACTAACAGCTGAAAACTTGGGCAAACCCTTCCAATTACTCAACTACCCAAACTACATAAAAACTCTAATCATATGAATCAACATTCTTTCTTTTTAGCCTAATTGTTGGTAAT
The DNA here is from genome assembly GCF_023721935.1 of Panthera uncia. Lineage (NCBI taxonomy): Eukaryota > Metazoa > Chordata > Mammalia > Carnivora > Felidae > Panthera > Panthera uncia. The sequence continues at coordinate 153,913,776 of NC_064811.1, forward strand.
CCTTTGTTTACCATATTCCTGCCTTCATGTTTTTAAAGACCTCACTCTCTCTCTGTTCCACTTTTTAATTATATTGATGGGACATGGGTCAAATATAAATTCCATGACTGCTGTCTTTAACAATTATTTTTTTTAAATGTTTATTTATTTTTGAGAAAGACATAGAGACAGCACAAGCAGGGTAGGGGCAGAAAGAGAGAGAGGGAGAGAGAGAATACCAAGCAGGCTCCATGCCGTCAGCACAGAGCCCAAGGTGGGGCTTGAACTCACAAATGGTGAGATCATGACCTGAGCTGAGGTCAAGAGTTGGCCACTTAACCAACTGAGCCACCCAGGCACCCTGACAATTTTTTTTTAATGTTTATTTATTTTTGAGAGGGAGAGAGAGTGTAAGCATGGGAGGGGCAGTGAGAGTGAGGGGAGAAGGGGACAGAGGATCTGAATCAGGCTCTGCGCTAACAGCCGTGAGCCCAGTGTGGGGCTCAAACTCACAAATGGCGAGATCATGACTTGAGTCAAAGTTGGACCCTCAACTGACTGAGCCTCCCAGGTGCCCACTATGACTGCTATCTTTTACAGACAAAAGAGGGGCAGAAATCTGAAGATTCCTCAGACTAGGAATAGGTTTGGGGTACATTGACTTCTAGCCAGAGCCTCTTGTGACGTGGAAAGATGTTTTAGCATCAGACCACTGAGCTTAAACCAGGAGCCACTGTTCACTGTACTCTTTTTTTCAGCAAAGTTACCTCTACACTACTCTCATATGAGATTTTAGAGGTGGACAGCCATTCAAAAAAAATCACTTCTGCTCTCAACTAATTCTATCTTCTCCCTAACCCACTGAGGAGGCATGCACTATGGCTGGCTACTCCCCCCCCCCCCCCCCCCCAACAAGCTTACTTTCAAGTTCTCTCCGCTCTTTCAGCTGCTTTATTCAAGCATTTGCCAGACAAAAGAATTTCCTTCTTGGAATTGTATCTTTTCTCTGCTCAAAGTGTCAAGGCAAAATTAGAACAGTAGACCATTCTCTGCAGCACTGACCCTCCACTAATTCCTAGATTTATAGTTTCTCAAATTGATTTTTTGTTTGTTTGCTTAAAGTGGCTGGAAGTTTAGGGGCGCCTGGGTGGCTTGGTCGGTTAAGCGTCCGACTTCGGCTCAGGTCGTGATCTCACGGTCCGTGAGTTCAAGCCCCGCGTCGGGCTCTGTGCTGACAGCTCAGAGCCTGAAGCCTGTTTCAGATTCTGTGTCTCCCTCTCTCTCTGCCCCTCCCCTGTTCATGCTCTGTCTCTCTCTGTCTCAAAAATTAAAAAAAATTTAAAAAAAAAATTAAAAAAAAGTGGCTGGAAGTTCAGTCATAGTAGCTAAGCTTTTCTTGCAATATCATATGTGTGTATTCAGATGGATCCACATTAAAAAAGGAGGAGGTCAGGTTCAGAGATCTTATACTATTTATGTGTAGACATGCACCATATTCCCAGACAAATTTCTATTTCCTTTAACATTTTTAGAATTGGTTCACTTCTCTGGCTATAGCCTTTAATAGTTGTAATTCATTTTTGCATATCCAAAGTAAAGGTACAAAATATCCAAAAAAAAAAAAAAAAAAAAGAAAAAAAAGAAAAAAAAGAAAAGAAATAAAGAAAAAAGAAAAGAAAGAAAAAAAAAGAACTAAAGAGGATCACAACACCTGAACACATGTAGAAAAAAGAGAACACACATATACATCCCCACTGGTCTGGTTAAAATCTCTGAAGATCATTCCTAGTATCCTTTACCTAGTATCCTTTACCTAGTAGTATGATTTATTAAAAATAAATCATAAGAAATATTGGACCAAATGTTACTGAGTTAATGCTGGATGAAGATTTCTCATGTATTCCTAAAAAGACACCATTTCTGTTTTCAGATGAAATCTCAAATCTCCTTTGTTTTCTTAAGAAAAAAAATATACCGTTGGGGTACCTTCATGGCTCAGTCGGTTAAGACTCCGACTTTGGCTCAGGTCATGATCTCATGGTTTGTGGGTTCGAGCCCCATGTCAGGCTCTGTGCTGTCAGTGCAGAGCCTGGAGACTGCTTCAGATTGTGTCTCCATCTCTCTCTGCCCCTCCCTGACTCGTGCTCTGTCTTTCTTCATTTCCCAAAAATAAACAAAATGTTTAAAAAATATAAAAAAAGAGAAAATATATGACATTTGCCAAATTCCAATATACACACATTTACACAGGCTTATTTACCTGTTAGTTCCACCAAATATCTAAGATTTCACATAAGGGATACTAAAATAAAAAGGTATGACAGAAAGTAGAAGGTGAAGAAGGGGAACAAACTAACAAATAAGTCCAGGGACATGAAGTAGAGGTAGGGATTGCGCTGAAATATCCATCAGCATCCTCTTCGTCAAGGATGGAACACAAGTTTGGTTCCACGCTTTCTTACAGTCCTGCACAAAGAGAACCCTTCTCTTATAATATGGCATTACAGTAGTTAACCAAAAGCAAAGCCAGAAAATAAAAATTATTAATACTTAAAATATATTTTTTTTGAGAGTCCTCCTAAGTGAGATGATGTATGATTTTGCAAAGAACTCCCTCTTAGCATCTTTACAGTAGATGCAGAGATGGACCAGCCAGCTATTTCTGCTGAAGGGCAGCAATGCAGGTCAAGGATGTAATTTTCCTGTACAGCTCTGCTAGGGACCCAGAACTGGGGTTCCGGGAAGGACCGTCCTCAATGTTGATGGACATTAGAAACAACTGAACAACTCTTTATGTGCGGATATCAAAGTCCACCTGCCTACCATAGTCTTACTTAACGAGTCTGGAATGGAACCCTGGAATGTTCATTTTAACAAGAATTTCAGGTGATTCTGGTTAGGCACATATTTAAGAGCCCTTAAGTAACAGTTTTAATTTTTTTTAATACTTGACAGATGATGCTTTTATGACTGAGTCATATATGTAAGGCAGGCTTCAGAAATCTCCACTAAAAAAATAAAATAATGATAATAAATAAAATTCAGAATGCAAATTAGCCACAATGATGTTGGAAGAATAACCCTACATCTGTTTTAATTATTTGTTTTTAAATAAATCATTCGTAAATTTTACCCTTTGAACTCTCATTACTAATAAATAGCTTCCCGTATATTCCACAACTGACAGGAACACTGCACTGTGTCACCCACATACAAATTACCTGGAGGAACGTGTGGATGACGTATCCTTCAGACAATGCTTGACAAATATAATTTCTTTCAGCTTTTAAAAATAGATATTGAGTGAAGGTAAGAGTGAACCCCCTGACAGATACCTAGAATGTAGCTGTTGTACCTTGCCAATTAAATCTAAACAACATGTTTAAAGAGCAGCGAAGTGTAAGATTTTTATGTTGTGAAAATCGAGGGATCTGATAACCATGTGCACCAGGAGAGAAGGCTTTCTATTTCCACTTGCCACATCCAGTGTTCTCCTTAGAATGTGTTTTTCTTTTTTTTCTTTTTATGTTTATTTATTAGAGAGAGAGAGAGCATGTGCATGCATGTGTGTGCAAGCAGGGGAGAAGCAGAGAGAGAGGGAGAGAGGGAATCCCAAGCAGTCTTCATGCTGACAGCACAGAGCCTGATGGGGGGCTAGATCCCATGACCATGAGGCCGTGATCTGAGCCGAAATCAAGAGTCAGACATTCGACCAACCAAGCCACCCAGGTACCCCTAGAACATGTTTTTCAATTTTCATACATAAATAGGTGTAACCAAAGTGGTGCCTTAACCAAAAAAATAGCAGTATCTAAGTCATCCAAAGAACACTTAGATTTGAGAAATGTTGTTCACTACGGTCCCTTACAAGGCAAATTATAGTTCCAGTCCTGCCCGATGTGGCTTCCTCTAGAGTATTGCTTGTGAAAGCATAATCTCCAGATAAAAAGCATCAGTATCCATTGGGAACTTGTTACAAATACAAATTCTGGAGCCCCATCCTAGATCTAATGAATCAGAAGCTGTGGGGGTGGGATTGAACAGTCTGTGTTTTAATAGGCTCTCTGGGTGATTCTGGTGCATGCGAAGGTTTGGATACCACTGCTCTCCAGCATACTAAAAATTTGGGAACTGGGAAAATGTATGGAAAATAATAACTTTAGTTTTGGAAAATTAGTTTGTTGTTTCTCTTCCTGGTAACAGAAATATACATGTATTAATTCTAATTATACTGAATGTTCTTATTTGCTTTGTTTCATATTGTGCTCATTTTTATCTATTTTATTCTCTTTTGAAAGTTGCAAAAGGGTGACTATCAGGAAGACCTATATTTTGCGGGGTCAGGTTAGCATTTTAAAAAATAGATTTCGGGGTGCCTGGGTGGCTCAGTTGGTTAAACATCTGACGCTTGGTTTAGGCTCAGGTCATGATCCTGTGGTCATGGGATATAGCCCCAGCCCCACCTTAGTCTCTGGACTGTCAGTGCAGAGTCTGCTTGGGATTCTCTCTCTCCCTCTCTCTCTGCTCCTCCCCTGATCAAGCTCCCGAGCTCCTCCGACGCCCCCGCGTCTCTCTCTCAAAAAACAAAACAAAACAAAACAAAAACACTTAAAAAAACATTTTAACAACAAAATGAATAGATTCAACAGTATAATTTGAAAACGCCCTGTCCAATTCCTTACAGGCTATTTTGTTTTACTTTTGCTTTATTCAGATTTGTGTCCCTACCTGGTCCCTGAATGCCTTCTGCTATAGTGATTCAAGTCAGAAGGACATTAATTTAAATGCTACTGTGTTTTCAGCCTTATCTCCTGCTATGCTTTCTTCTACTCCCTTAGTTCCCTGGCTGTTCTTTTACTTTACCAAATGCATCTTATATTTTTCCCCTTTTTTGTCTTTGTTTATTATTTCTCCTATTCTAGAATACACTTTTCCTTCCTCTTCCATATTCTTCAGGGGGCAGCTGAAATCCCATTTTTGTCCTGAAGTCCTATCTGACAAACTGAGCTCAACATAATCTCTACTGCTTTTTTTTTTTTTTTTTTTTTTGGACTTGTGCCAGGAAATGCCATCTGGACAGATGAAACCTGTCTAGCGAGAATTTGACGCTCCTTCAAATACAGAGGTTGCATCTTCTATTTGAATACACAGCATTCAGTTAAGTGTCTTATACACAAATTGTACCTCATAAGTTTTTTTAATTTCATTTTCGTATTGACACAATCCATTGAATAGATTTAAAACTTCAGTGCATATCAGATACCAGCTGCCTTTTAAAGAAAGGTCATCCAGCCAAGACTTTGTGCCCAATAGACCCAGTTCTGTTCGTATTCAGAAATGAGCTTGGCTGAAGAAATAGAATCCATGAACAACTGTGCTGTGTAACAGAAGAGATGCAGGATTTCTTGAGCAGAAATGTAAACATATATGTTCTGTCAGAGAGGACAGAGCCACCTCTGTGAACTGGCTAGAACTTTGCACAGAACAGGAACTCTGCTCAAGGTGGTCCCAAGCTAATCCAAACAAAGGAAGGATGAACACAATGTGGGTTGCCCAGCTCTGGTTTCCATCTGGAGCACCGTTGAGCTGACTTATTGAAGTCTGGGTTCACTTCAAAGATTTAGAAAATGGAGATTCAATCTGACTTATGGGATGATTTCAATCCACTTTATTTTACTCTGGCAATTAACACACATCTATTCAAACCATACTACAGATAAGAATTTCTTCAAGATATTGGGAGAGATGGTGAACAAAATAGACTGAGTCTTACCCTTATGAAACTTACAGTCCAGTTTATCTGTGTATCCATACAAATATCAACTCCGTAAGCATTTCTTTGATTTGTAATACTGAATCGTCTGACCAGTTGGACCACTATGCTATACCTGTTATGAGTAGATCACATACCTTTTACTAGAGGGATTTCTAGTAGTCTCATTTTCCAGTGAGTAATGACATACTTTTTGGTGGGTAAGGACATGCATTTTAACCTGGGTGGCCCATATTAAATGTTCTCTTTCGGTCTATAATTGACCCGATTGTAATAAAATATATGATCTCATTACTCAGTACTTCAATGCATTATTTAACTGCTAGCAGTACATGTACTGGCCATGGGGGAATGTGTATGGCTCTGTGTACATGAAAATATCTTGTTTGTGCAATACTTTGTCTTTGACATAGTGCTTTCTTTTATGTTCATCTCATTTTATTAGAACTGCAATATGGGGTACATACTATTATTTCCATTGCACAGTTGAGAAAATGCTCAGCAACTGTGAGTGCCTTGCTCTCCTGTGACTCTCAAGGCCATTCTCTTTCAGTTCCACAAGCTGCTTCTGACTTTACTGAGCTAAATGGGTTGTCCTGAGCTCACCATTAGAGGCTGCTAGCAAGCAAAACTTCGGTTCATAAAGCTCAAATACCATTTTATTAAATTAAAGAGTTTGCTCTTTAATCCCTTGGAATGATTGATTTAAAAACCATAAATCAGACCCATTACTCTATTTGGCAGAAAGGTTAAAAAAAAAACAACTTAGGAAATGTGTGAACTTTGTCAGTAACTATCATACAGAAAGTCAATGGAAACCCCAAGACATCTTTAATTTTTTCACTGTAGAAAAGGTCACCTGATTAAAATGAGCCTTTGATGATAACTTAGCTATGGTATGGAAGGCAGAAAAGTAGTGATTTATAGAGTTCACAAAGAATGCTCTGGGAAGCGTTAACCATCCCAACATGCAGACATCAGCCACCCTGAGCCCTCCCGCACAAGGGATTACTAAACTCGTTTTCATGTTTGTAACCTAATTAGGTCTTCAGAGATAGTCTCCTGAGGCCAAAGACTAACAATATGCCAAACCCCAGTGCTGCTTTATTCACATTAAAAAAAGAGCTTTCAGTCCTTTGGGAATAACGGTTTCATTAAAGCAAGAAAATTCCAGGGAAAACCAATCGGGTTGTAAAGAATTTACATCCTTCCTTTTATAAATGATTCTCTCAGCTCTCTCTTTTTTAATCTTCCTAAAAGTTGTCTGGTTTTTTAATCTTCTTTAAACTGTCACTTCCCTTCCTTTCTCCCATTTTGCCCAAGTATAGTCATTTTGATATATTTGCGGCAGCCAGGAACCCATTGCTGAAGACGTATGTTCTAAATATTTTCATCGGATTCCATGTAGCTACATAACGTGTAGAGACATTTTTCAGTGGTGCTGGGTACTGTCTCGGGGATTCAAAAGTACCCCTTGAGGCACAAAATCCTCTGTGTTAAACCTAAAATAGTAATGTTCATTTCAATCATCTAGATTATAGCTGTAGAAATGTCCTACGGGTTAGATTTTTATCACCAACGACACTTCTATATCCATGCTTGCTTGAGGTTTAAGCCTTCTTAATGTGTTTTTCTTTAGCAAGCAACCAGTCTAACTCACCTGCTGTTTCTATGAAATAGAGCAAAAATGCAGCTTGATGAAACTTAATAGCTGATCCTTGTTTAGATATAATCTTCTCAATCAAGTTATTCCAGCGGGTGCACCTGGTTTATGCTGTAACTGTTTCTCTGGAGTGGAAGGTAGCAGTGAATAATATGGGAGAACCGGGGAATGGTTGAAGAAGCCATGGGCTGGGGTAGGGTAGTTCCCAATGGCTATGAAGTGCCGTGTTGATGGGGAAGAGTGATGAGTAAGCCCCTTGCCACAACACCCCATCCTCAAATTGGTTCAAGGTGGCTGATTACCCAAAAGGCTCTCAGAAACAAAACAAAACAGAGCTCAAGTCAAATATATTTGAAAATGAAAGCATGAAGTAGTTGTCAACAATTACCACCAGAATCAAATGCTGTGCAAATTATATATTTGTGTATATATTTCCTCCATCGTGGCACTGGTTCATTGTCATGTGAAATATATTCTAGCAAGAATCCTGTAGGACTAAGCTTTTTTAAATGACTGAATAATTCTTATGATCATCGTAGTGAACTATAACTCTAAACCCTTTCTTTTTCTTGTGCCTTCATATATTAAATACAGTTTTATGAGACTTTTTTATCTTTAATATATCAATTATTTTACAGGCACACTTAATAAAAAACTGGTACTTTCTACAAGGCATGGCTGGAGGCTGATAAATTGATACCTTTGTAAAATATAAATGAAGGGTCACCTGTGGTTCAGATGACATATAAAATGGGGGACACACAAAGTTTAGTCTATGAGAGTGGACCTCAGGGCTACCTCTATATCACTCTGGTGATTCCCTTTGACTATTTATTCTCACAGATGCTTTAGGTATGAATAGCATCTACTGGTCGAAAGCAACTTGTTTATCAAAACACCCATGTAGTTGGGTTTCATGAAACGTGTACTGTTTTTTCATCAAAACCATGGTCTTGTCATGAAAACCTTCATAAATCACACTCCAAGAACAGCTCCTTAACTGCTTACTGTTTTCTTTTCAAATACCTATAGTTCATCTTCCCGACAGTTCTGACAGTCGTGTGCCTGCAGCTTTGAATTCCACATGTTGTAAGTAGCTTAAAACTTCAAGCCAAAGGAAAAAAAAAAAAGATATATATATATATATCCGTGGTAGAGACCCTAGATTCTCATGTGCTACATCGTCATATGCAGGCAGAGCTCAAAGACGAGATTCTACTAAGGGTTGAGAGTTTCTATTTTATCTGCGGGAAGATAGAGCACTAATAATTTTCATTACTGATGATCATAGCAGAATCTGCTGTATTTTTAGGGTCATATAATTTATATGCATTTATTGTGATACTTAAAATAGTTATATTAAGGTGAATATTATTGTCTAAGGAGTAAGAGATGACGGACCTGATGTCCAAGATGTTGTAACACCCTCACGATACAGCCAGGGAGTGGAAGAGCCAGGAGTCAGGCCTAGCTGTTATTGAAAGTCTGCCTTATTTCCATCTTGCCATGCTGACCTTCATTCCATTTATCCCATCTAACTTGGAAGGAATGATTATCCTAGTTTGCTCTCATTATTAAAAGGAGTCGGTTGAAATTGCAGTGTCAATCAAGAACATTCCAGAAAGGTTCTGCCAAAGGTCATGGTTGACAAGGGGATTTCTCACAAAGGTAGCTGCCATATGTGTCTATAGTCTGTGTTCTGACTTTTTCTCTAAGAATATCACTGGAGGTGTTCTGAGCTCTGTGTGGCAGGTGAAATTTTCTTCTTCAAACCCAAGGCTTGGGATGAGCCCATAAGCTTCTCTTTCTGTCCTCACTCACCTATGACTAGATAAATACATAAAAGGAGGGGACAGAGTCCAAGCCTCCACTTCCAGCCACAGTGGGCAGGCCCTTGAAGGACACCGTGGATTGGAGGTCACTGCCTGAGTCCCATCTAGGCTGGGCCATGCTAGAAGAAGTTACATTTAACCTTATATTTAGGATATAAGATATTAGAGTTTGAAGGGAAATACAGCACTCTCATATTCTTTGCTTGACTGGGAGACCTTCCTCCCCGTAAAACATCCAAGCTTTCCAAGAAGGATTATAAAACAGGGCTATCATGGGGTAAGGCTCGGATTGCCACGGAGCTTACATGTAGGGCATGTGAGTTGTTAGAACTATAAGGGGACCCTGTGGATTTATCACTTGCTCATCTGATGAGGGAACTGAGTCCCAGAAAAATTGACAAAACGTTGGGTTAAAGTCCTTGACTGGTCTTCCAGGCCCTGTTGAGTCTGGGCCAACCTTGCTCCTACTCTCCCTCACTGACTCTGCTTCACATTCACTGTATTTCCTGAACACACACTCACATATTCCTGGCTGCCCATAGCACCTCCCCCCACACCCAGGGACTTGCTGGCCCCAGTTCATCCAGCTCTTAAACACTCTTCTTTTGAGACTCCATTTTCACCTTTCTCTATCCCTGTGATACTGTGATTTATAACGAGTATATATTTGGTCTTCATCCATAGCTCTCGATTCCTATCTCCTAAACCTTTGACATGTCCTAAGCAGTAAGAGCAACAGAAGCATCTTTTGTTATGATATTTAATCTCTGTCCTCAGTTCCTGAAGTAATTTCAGAGCCATAAGGGTGAAATGGGTGTCTTGTTATAACAAGCTGACTTTTGGAAATCCGTTAAAGAAGAGTGAGGCTGGTTGCCAGGGGAACCAATTACAAAAAGAGGGTTGGTAACTTTCAGTCCCAACCCGATTCCAAGGGAAAAGAGAGGGCTGGAGGTTGAATCAATCACCAGTGGCCAATGATTTAATCCGTCATTCCTATGTAATGAAGCTTCCATAAAAACCCAACAGTACAGGGTTCAGAGAGCTTCCACGCTTGTAAACCAGAATACATCTATGTGCTATCGAGCTGGGCCCCAAACTCCACAGGGACAGAAGGCCCTTTGTTTGGGACTTCGCCCCAGGTATCTCTTCATCTGGTTGTTGATTTGTATCCTTTAATATCCTGTGTAATACACCTATAATTTGGGGAATAAATTTTTTTTTTTTTTTTTTTAGTTTTGTGAGCTGCTTTAAGAAATTAGTCAAACCCCAGGAGGGGGTTGTGGGAACCTCTGATTTATAGCTAGGGGATCAGGAGCACAGGTGACATCCTGGACTTACAAGTGGCATCTAGAGTGGAGGATAGTCTCATGGGACTGAGGCCTTACTCTGTGGACTCTGATACCCCCTCTGGGTAGAAGTGAGTGGGATGGTAGGACACATGGTGTCTGAGAATTGTCTGCTGTGTGGGGAAACCTCCTTCAGGTTGGAATGGGGTCAAAACTGTAGTCTCCTTACCATGCTTTCATTTTCTTTATAGCACTTGTTCTGCTTCTCACTTTATGCAGATTTTTGACCCTCTGTGCATCTTTTCCAGGGCCATTGTTTGTTATAATGCCATATCCCCAGCAACTGTGTTATCCAGGGAATAATCATGAAAGAATATTGAACAAGTGAATGCCTGTATTTCACATTTTGCTCTGTTTTGCTCATTTTGTTGTACTTGAAGGAAATATCAAGAACTGTATTTATCCTCTGGGGATCACCTCGCCCAGAAGTCTTCCTTTACTCCCACCTATCTTGATTTGCTGAGTATCTCTGACTCCGTGTTTCCACATCATCCCCTTTCTTGGCACTTAGAAAAATCTATTGTGTTACCCCTAGCCTACATGTTGACTTGGATTCCCTTGAGAGCAATCCTTGAGACAAAGGTGTTCCCAGGGATCAGGAATGAGGGGCTGGAGGATAGCAGAAGAGCAAAGAAAGAAATGCCAATATAAGTATGTGATTTGAAGGTTGCTTTTGTGGACACTGGGGGGCCTGGTTACTCAGGGGCCTCTTGAGGGGCCTACAGAATGTCTCTCAAAATTGTCTATTTGTCCACTAGGTTCTGTCTTCTAGCTATTGAGGGGTGTCTTCCTGGTTGGTAACTGCCACACTTTTCAATATCACCTAAACAAGGAAGTGCCAGCTCCTGATGGCACCCAGTTTCAGACAGGGCACAGGCTTGAGGGGAAGAGCTGTCAGTACATAGTGAATCAGGAGTTGGAGACCACCTGGAACTCTCTACCAGACATGGCTGCATCAAAGGTGAGGCCATGCGCATGTAGACAGGGGCTCCACAGATGTTTGAGCTGTCATGCCATAATCATCTTCTTGTCTAGAACGTAGACAGGCAGTGGAACTTCAATTAATGGCTATGGAGTCGACTTAACTGAAAGAGGAGCATGAGATCAATGCGGGTTGTAGACAGAGGCTTGGTTTAAATCCCAGTTCTGATCCCAAACATTGAAAAAGTTGTATATGTCTTTAGGCCTTTGTTCTGTTCTCTGAAAAATGGGGGTAATAATAGTAATTACTTTGCATGAGAAAACCAGTGTAGCATTCACAGCAGACATGGACGGCAAATAGTATGAGCTAAATAAATGTTAACTACATTAAAGACAGTAGTAAACATGTTGGCTCACTCTACTTGCCAAGCACTGTGAATGCTGTGGTTATCCGTGTGGTAATGGGTCTGGCCCCAGCTCTACAAGTCCTAGTTCATTGCTTTTTCTACCACTCCACGTCTACTCCGACAGAGCTGAGGCAACCTTGTCCTGGTGAAAGTGAGCTCATCTCTCCCCAGGTTCTTATGCATAGAAAGGATTTCCATAAAGAGAAAGCCAGCACATTTCTGTGGGAGGTAGTGGACTGACCACAATGCTTATCTCCTCTCCTTGCTCAGAATCCCTTGAAATCATATTGGCCTGTGAAACCAGTGATAGCTGCAAAGATGAGCCGAAGTTCATCAATCGATAAGAGGTTATAGGTCAAATGGATGTGAGTTTTTAAGCACTTCTTAATGTATGTTTCAAGAGAAATATTGGCACACAATAAGCACATATTCCTACAATTAATGATTGAGTGAATGAAAAGAGCAATCTTGATCTATTATTTAGATACATGTAGGTAAGGACCAGGAAATTAAAAAAAAAGCATAAACATAAAAATCGTTCCCTAGGGAGTAGGACACAGAACGGGGAAAAGTAGTGACAATGGATTATTGATTTTCATTATGTTAACCCTGATTTTATTTTTCAAACAGTGTTTATATGTTGCTTTGAACAAAAGCACAAAAATAATTCGAAAGAAATTTCAGGAAGTTTGAGAGGTGACACATCTATGAGTTCCTTCCATTTTTACCGAGGAAAACTTGTTATATATACTGACCTCGGTGGCAAGTCCTGAGCCTCGTAGATAATGATTATCTAATAGATCTCAATATGTCTGGTGACTGTCAATGTAGGAGCAGAGAGGAGATTACCTGTGAATAAAACTGCAGAAGATCAAAGAGCTATGTATAGATCTGGTTGCTATGTTTTGGGAAATAGACTATGTTCAAGCAGCTGTGAATAATTACAACTAAGGAGGGGGAAAAATGATCGTTCACCTGGGTGGTGCCTGCACATTTAATAAATATATGTAAAATTAAAGAATCAATGAACCAAACTAACTTTTATAAACATTTTCCTTTTGTTAAGTCAGAAAAATCTCACTTTATGTATGTCAAAGAATTTTCTAGAAGTGACTATATGTCTTTTTGATCAAACTGGATCAACAGATTGACTGGTATAATGGGAGGTTTATTTTCTCAAATCAATGTAGAGTAATTACTATATCTACCTCATTTTGAAGGCTACCTGAAGTTTATTGACTAGTAAAACCCTATTCTTTGACTAGGTGGTGAGAACTGGAAAAAGAGGGTATAACAGCACACCTATCATGTGTCCAAGCTGTGGTCAGGGGCAGAATGATGGAGAGGTCAGTGAGGGCACAGAGTGTTCATGAACAGCAGCAGAGAGCCCTGCTGTGTTCCCCGACTAGAATCCCAACCTTGTCATTCCCTACCTAGAATTTGCAAATCCACAGTCTCTCCCTACCCTACTCGCCTGATCATCTGGAAGCCTCTGCCTCTGTGGGTGGGGGGAGGGTCAAAACATGCATATTCACAAATTTCCGTTTTTATTGAATCTTCCCTGATTTGTATCTCTCAGAACCCTATTATTATCATCATTCGCTTACAAAATGCAAATACACTCCATCTTCCCCCCCAACAAACATTTTGGGATAAACACAACCAAACTGCCAGAAGGCTTTATTCCCAGAGCAGCCTTTGCATGAAAAATCTGGCTCCTTCCCAGCTCCATTTGTTCAGGGCTCCCTCAGTGTCTAACCTATAATCTGCCTTCACCGGAAGTAGGAACCTGACCAGTCTCATGGGTTCAACAACTGGAATAGCTTTTCTTCATTGTTACATCCCTGTCTCAGCTCATGAAATGCCCACTGACATAAGGTGACAGTAAAAATTAAAAATCCTTTTCAATATTTCATTCATTGTTGTACAGATGCAGTCAGTGGCATTTTGCATGTTAATATCTGACACTGGTTTTTAATTTGTTCTAAACGGCCAGTTTATTTGCATCATCTCTCTGTGCTCTCCCACCTGTGCAGCAATGTGGGGGGGGAAGCCTAACCATGTATTTACCTACTAGAACTTGACTCACCGTCAAAACCTGATCTGAGGACAGCTCATTTTTTTTTTCTGAACATTCTTTACTTAGGCTTTGAATTTGGTTCTTAATACTCGATTTATTGTGAGGCTTTAAAATGCTCACCCTCCTGGACTAGGCTGAGTGGCTTTATGGCACCCACATTGCTGGGTCCACACTGTGTCAGTGCCCAAGCCACTCTGCTATCTGTGGTAAGTCCGTTGCTTGAATAGTGAGGAGAGGAGACAAAGCTCTAAGTGTTGGGCTTATCATAGTCAGGAAAGAGGAGAAAGGAAAATGGATGTCATAAGTACAGAGACTCCGAAACAAGCGTATTTCAACAGTCTTCACTAGGATGAGCCTCTGCTATTAAAAACAACAACAACAACGCATGCACACACACACACACACACACACACACACACACACACACACACAAAACACAAAACCCCCAAAACTGTTCATTAGTTCTTATTATCTAAGAACTCACAATCTAGGAAGGAAAATAGTATCCTATTTTATATTCTGCATTATAAAATAAACATTTGAAGAATTGAGCTTTACCTTATCCCTCCCCCAAAACATTAATAGAGCCTAGAAAACAGAATCTGGCATAGCAACAATATGAACTGAAATCAAGTATAATAACCTCTTCTTTAAGACCTATGTACCTACGATATAAAACCCATTTATTTATTATATTTGTTGTTTATTATCTATCTCTTCCCAATAAAGAAGATAAGCTCCATGACAACAGGTATTTTTATCTGACTTTTTTTTTTTTAAGAGAGAGAGACAGAGTGCAAGCAGGGGAGGGGCAGAGAGAGAGGGAGGCACAGAGTCTGAAGCAGGTTCCAGGCTCTAAGCTGTCAGCACAGATCCGGATGTGGAGCTCAAACCCACAAACCGTGAGATCATGACCTGAGCCGAAGTCAGGCGCTTAACTGACTGAGACACCCACGTACCCCTTATCTGACATTTTGATAACTGATGGATCGCCAATGTCTAGAACAGTGCCTGGCACACAGTAGATACTCATAAACACTTGTTGAATGAATGCATAAATGAAAATCTCTGCCCCCCTTTGTGAGTCTGTCACCAGAGAAATCTTCCTGCAAAGTGGCTTCTAGTCATTGAAATTTCACAGACCAAATGCATTGAAAGAAAAAAAAGGGGGGGCGTGAGAATTAGTGCTGCATTTTGGAATGATTCAATGCGGACTTGTGAAAAATAACAATGAATACCCTCGTACTCTACCAAATAATATTTTAGATAAAAGGATGGGCTTATAAATGCAAAAATAAGAAATAAGGAAATAATCTAAAATAATTTATTAGCCTTCTCAAAACAGACTGATGCTAACTTAAGTCACAGACCAATACCCATCCACTGGCAAACTTCTGAGAACTCTGAGCTTAGAGAATTAGAGCTGTAAGCTCTGCTGAGTTTACATCAGTTTCTTCAAAGATGGGCCAGGCCTAAAGACATGCTGGATTCCAGACTAGACAAGGTCAGTGACTAGAGGAGCAGAGCCTTACAGGGAATTTGAGAGATCATCTGGTCCAGGAACTGCAGGCAAGTGAAATTCTGAATCATGCAGTTTTGTTGGGTGGCTTCCAGTTGATTCAGTCCCTCTTGAGTGCCCTGATGTTTTCAGCCTTAGAGGAAGCACTCACCCGCCAGCTGGCCTGGTGGAAACTTCCCATCTCCATCCCATTTCCCCACAGAAGCCTGAACAGGGAAGAACAAAAGTGAGAAGACAGCTCCTGATTGTCTCTTTCTCACTGTTGACTTCTTTTCAACAACTTCAACTTGTGTACATAATAATGGATATAATCCAGTGGTAATTTATGAGCCAAATGAGGAGGATTTGCATCTGCATCTGTAAATTGTCCATCCATCCATCCATCCATCCATCAATCCATCTATCTATGTATATGCTAAAATTTCAGGATGGGCTAGGGACCCTTTCCAACCTTGAGGGTTCCTAGCTTCTGCACCCTTCCTCCACCTACCAGAGGTATGCATAGTCCTCAAATCTCCACTTGACAAGACCATCCTGCTCATGAGAGCATCCAAACCTGAGCTGGTTCAGAAATCATGGCTCCTGCCTTGCTGTTGAGCTCATTTCCTTCCTTGCTGGCTTCATCTCCACCAAGTGCTTCAAGAAATAGGTAACTAGCACCAGACCAGTTTGAAAGAATTGAGTTTCTCTTCTGGTATAATTTGACTGTTTCCCTAGTATTTTTTTCTTCCAGAGAGTGAGAAAGAGAGTGGGGGAAGGACAGAGAGAAGGGGAGAGAGAGAGAGAGAGAGAGAGAGAGAGAGAGAGAGAGAAAGAGAGACTGACCCAAGCAGGCTCCACACTGTCAGCATGGAGTCCAATGCAGGGCTCAAACTCATGAACTGTGAGATCATGACCTGAGCCAAAACCAAGAGTCGGATGCTTAACCGACTGAGCCACCCAGATACCCCTGTCCCCAGTTCTTCAAGTTCCTCTGGGGAGGGTTCACACCATGGATATGAGGCCTCTTCTGATCTTGTGCCTGGTTGGTGGCTGTGAAGGCAGTGACAGGAAAGTCTAAGATTTCCTTTCAACTTGATGATAATGATGATGATTTTGCATTTTTTTCCATAACAGTGTTCAAATTATGTCTCGGCATAAGGCACTTTTTAGGGCTGACTTCTTTTTCTGGATTCTCCTGCATAAGTAAGAGCAGACAGTGACAGAACAGTGAGAAGCTAGCCTGAAGAATCTTTTTTAGCATGGGCAAGGAATATCATAAGTGGTAGGTTGTTAAACTTTCTAGAATAAGAATGTAATTTTTAAAGATTTTGTTTCTTGGGTCTGTGGATTTCTCTGTAGTGACTTTATACAAAGAAAAAAAAAAGCAGTGTCCTTTGTGTAATCCATCTTGTTATTTCCCCTCCCAAGTATGAGGTTGTTTTTTTTAAAAAAGTTTTTTGGTGAGTGTTTTCAAAATGATGATTTTTTTTCCCCTAATACAGAATATAAAGAACAAAGAGGCAAGTTTACTGGTAGACACATGTGGGAAGAACCCTCAGCTTTTCCTAGAAGACTTCTTTTTTTTAAATTTTTTAATGTTTCTTTATTTCTGAGAGAAAGAGAAAGAGAGAGAGCATGAGTGGGGGAGGAGCAGAGAGAGGGAGACACAGAATCTAAGGCAGGCTCCAGGCTCTGAGCTGTCAGCACAGAGCCGAATGCGGGGCTCGAACACATGAACTGCGAGATCATGACCTGAGCCGAAGTTGGACGCTTAACTGACTGAGCCACCCAGGCGCCCCTAGAAGACTTCTATTGTCAATACAGAACATGACCACGTTCAGTCTTGGAGACATTGCTTGTTATAAAGAATTATTTCCCATAACTAGATCACCAAACATTTTCTTTACTAATGTAGGTGAGTCATAAGACATGGAAATAGCTTCATTGAAACATATGTGACAGTTATAATTCCGGCATGGATAAGGTTATTTTATGGTTTTTTATTTCTATTTAAATCCTTATTAGTATGATGTTTTAAAATAAGTCTAAGAAGCGGCTTGACATATATAAGACAGTTGCTTTAAAATATACATATAATAGTATTACTTTTCATCTGGCTCCACTGTTGATATCCAGATGGTGGATGTGCAAGTAGAAGTTCACTTATTCATTGTATAACCTCAGAATGGAGCAAAAAGAAATCAAGGCCACAGCGTATTTGCCAGCCTGATCTTACATGAAATGTAAAATCATTCAAACATTCTTATGGATTAATGCAGCTTACTGCTGCCTGCTGTTTGAGATTTCTTTGAAGAAAGTGATAGAAAGTGGACTTTATCAACATCTTATAATGAAGGCACACCTAGCCAGTTAACTCTCCTTCTGCCTCTAACTTTTTTCCCTCTCATGCAGTATCCAAACACCGTGTAAGCCATCACTGAGTTCTAAAAACAAAACGTCTAAACATATTTTTTTGCTTTCCCACAATTATTTAATTGTCTTCCTAATTAATTCCACGGTCTGAAATAAATTATTGACTTACCAGACTTGCCTATTTTCTGTGACAGCTTCAGCAGTAAACAGGCCATTAACAATTCATAATGAGCAGGACAAGTTTGTTTCTTCCATGTGCTAATTTGGAACCCCATTAGAGACTTCCTTTGACTCTTCTCTTTCCTGTCGACGCATTTTGGAAAAGGGTGACAGACTGCTATATGTTTGAATAGAGAGACATTTACAAGGAAAAATAAAACTCTATTTTGTTATGTCCAACTACATACGCAAAGATGGTGCATGGAACTCTTGTCCTTTTCTTGTCCACTTATTTCTTTACTTTGTAGAGTAACAGTGGTGTTCCACACGTGGACTGAAATGTTCTTGACCTGGGCTATTCATCAATAATCAGTGAGTGCTTCCAGACTAGGTTCAAACTGATCTTCTATGAGAAAAGGCTCATATATACCATAAAAATAGATCAGAAGATTCCCTCATAAAATATGCCTTGAAAGACGGGTAGGAATTTGCTAGAGGACAATATCCTTACAGGAGAAAGATTATGGGCAAAGAGAAACTGAAGAAAAATCCTGATAGGATGGTAGGTGGTATGGAGTCAAATAAAATTTGAATGGGTATTGTTTAGTTTGGAACATAGGGATGGGAGACATTGGTACAGAAGATACTTTATTTTGCGAGGGAATCAAAATGCCTTGTTGGAGAAAATCAAGAGGACCTGACGGCTAGTTGTCCTGCTAGGTGTTGACCTGAGCAGTAGATCTGGGTAGTCGGAGGCTCCTTCCCCTCTCTCCGTCCTTGGAATGTATGTTCTGCCTACTATTCCCATACTAGCAGCTGTTTCAAGGATGTAGGCTTGAGAGAGGAAGGTGTTGTTGAGACCATCTGGACTGAATACATTACTGAACCTAGTTAAATCCTCTATATAAATTTTAAGATTCCAGTGGGCGGGTGTGGAGATCTATTCATCTTGTGGATGCCCAAGACAAGCCTTGTATGTGAGTTCCTTCCCTTATTAAAACTGTCACCAACCAACCTGGAGGAATCTGCCTCTTCTTTTGATCTCTCCTTGCCCTACATGTAGGGGGTCAGTTTCAGATTCCATCCTGGAAATTTCTGAGGTCAGTAAGAGTGGTTGTTAAATTTAGAACTGAGCATGGCAGATAGGGAAGCATCTTGGACAAATGCGGGAGACTAATCGGAAATAACTCTTGTCTCAGGTGGGAGTCATCACCTGGGTTGGCTTAGAAGAGGAAAAGGTAAGGCAAAAATGAAGAGAAACAGGATGGCATTGTCTACACTTTAATGTACACTTTAATGTAACTTTGAGGGAGTCAAGAGTAGAAACAAAGGACATTGACTAGAGAGGGTACTTTGGAATTAGACATAGGTTCACACTTAGCTCTGGACCTCAGTTTCTTTATCTGTAAAATTGGGGTAATGATGTATACCTCACCAAATGAGAACTTAATGCAGAGGTTGGCATCTAGTAATGATTTAATAAATTGGAATAAATTGTTTAGTAGATAATTGTATTATTGCTATTTATATTATACATTAGGTTTGTCTGTGTTTATATTATTATTTATTTATAAGTACGTTATTCAGTGAGATACATGGTATTTAAAGAATCTCAAAAGTTTGGTTGCTGAAGCTTTGCTTTAACTTTTTGGGTAAGAGGGGCATCTGGGTGGCTCAGTCAGTTAAGCGTCCGACTCTTGGTTTCAGCTCAGGTCATGATCTCGTGGTTAATGGGATTGAGCTACATGTGGGGTTCTGCACTGACAGCATGGAGCCTGCTTGGGATTCTCTCTCTCCCTTGCTCTCTGCCCCTCCCCCTCTCACTCTCAGTCCCCATTCAAAATAAACAAATACACTTAAAAGAAGTATAAAATAATCCTTCTTGGATACGAGAGAGAATGATGGCTCTGTGATAATAAATCAAGTTTGTAGGAATCTCAAGAAGTTGAACAGCAGAATGACAGAGTACACTGTATTCCTTGAAGCTTCTTTTCAATCTGCTCTTTTTGAGCACAAAAAAAGATTGTTTGCTCAGTTAAACCAGGATATGAAATCTAGGAAATGTGTGCCCTTTTTAATCAGAAGTTCATGTGTGCGGCCCCAACATTAGATGGATTGTTTTAATGTCTCCAAGTCTTCGTTCCTTGTTGCATCCATGCCCTTGCTATGTGACTTCTATTGAGAGGAAGGAGCTTTTCCTTACGCCTTGAGCCCAAGTTTGGTCATGTGACTTGCTTTGACCAATAGGATGTGTACAGTTGCAGTGCAACTAGAGGCTTGAAAAAGGTCTTGCTGTTTCCCCTTCTGCTCTTGTTCCCCTGCCTTAAGCAGGAGAACATAGTAGGTCAGCTTGTTAGAAGATGAGTCACAAGGAACAGAGCCAAGTCAACCCCAACATCCTGACAAAGGTCATCTTGGGCTAGCTGACTCTCAGCAAACTTCCAAACGTGTGGGGAGCCCAGTCGAGCCCAGCCTAAATTGCTGGCATGCAGAGGTTTCATGTAAGTAACTTTTGATCATGTTAAGTCTCTAAGTTTTGGGAGAGGTTTGTGCAATAGATAAGCCATACGTTTCCACAAGAGCAAAAGTATGAGATGAATGAGTACAGAGCTAAAGGGAAAAAAATGGAAAGGTAAGTATTTTTTCCTTGTGAAACTAATGATCTTGAACTAATTAAAAATAAACACTAGAAGCCAGGGTTAGTTTCAAGTTTATACCTCATTCCCCAAGCTTTATTCTCCTCTCCTCATTCTGATCCCGCCACCTAGCCCTAATCAGAATCAACTTAACTGGAAAAGCTTCAGCAAATAACCAGAAGGCGTATGATGATATGTCAGGGAAGAAAGAATGGAGAAAAGTAATCATATGCCATTTAAACTGGGCAACAGCACAAAATCATGGAGATAGCAGTGGTGTTAAGAGTCCCATATCTTCACATTTGGATCCCATTTCTGGCATTATTAGATGTGCAGTGTTAGAAAATTTACTTTTGTTCTCATGCGATGTGTGTGTGTATGTGTATACATACATATATATACGTGTGCATACACATACATACACATATGTACATACATATACATATATATTGGAATGGAATAGTGGAATGATGACTGCCTTTGCTCCATGGTCACACTGCATTGCTTGCTCGTGCACACTTCTTGTCTTAACCTTGATCACAGATCATGTCTTCTTTCCAAGATCGCTTTATGAGAAAGAACTCAGTGTCTTTTATGTCCCTGTCTCTAGGATTTAGCATAAAATCTAGTAAGATAATCTTAATGTCTACTAAATGAATAAATGAATGAATGAACCAAATCTCAATTAGAAACAGTAAAACAGGTGTTTGCCATTGATGTGTTGGCGTCCGGGTTTCCATTGCTGTTTTGAAAAGGAAAGTCTGAAAAACGCTTTCTTATTTAGGATTCAGTGGTCTTAGTCATGTTTCTTGTCTATTGCACAGGCCTGGGGCAGAGGTTTATGGAAGAAATGTTGGTCATATGGAGAACCCGGAAGTAAAAATGAAGGGGCAAGAAAAAGCCTGGGTCTGTTTCTACCCATGTCTTATCTCCACTCTGAGGTGAAGACCCACAGTGAGAGACTTAACTGTGGCAAGAGAATGATTAAGGATTTAACTCCCCGGGATGTCTCCATATAGATCCATTGGAAACAGGAGCTCTGAGAAGATGAAAAGTTTTAATTGTAAGGGCTCATGTTATTAGCGCAGTCAAGTGGAGGAACAGTGAGGGGCTGCATAAAATAAGTGGAATATCATGTAAATTGATCTGAAAATTGCTGGTAGTTACACTATCTCCAATGAAATGAGTCATGCTAATTCAAGGAAATGTTTCTATCCCCTGTTAACAGCCTTACTGCTCCGAGTGCAGGAAAGTCATAGAAGCTAAAGAAGCAGGCTCTGTTCATCACCTACTCCTGGGAAGGGCAAGCCTGTTGCACAGCTCTCTAAAAGCTTTACTTTGCCACAGGGAAATGAATTCTGCAGGCCCGGGACCAGGTCTTCTGTCTTCTCCCTCCTCTCCTTGGCGTCTAGCATGGCATCTGTGTCTGGAACGTAGCATTCGTGTCCTAGAGATAAATGCATGGCTTTACATCCATTTATTTTCTTAAATGAAATCAGTAGCTAGTTGGAAGGCTGTATTTATTGGCTGATAAATCTTAACTACCCTGTTTTTGTTTTAATGAGTTTGGGTATGAGTGTGTGCTTGTATTTGTGTGTGTGTGTGTGTGTGTGTGTGTGTGTGTATGCGTGCGCGCGCGCATGTAGTGATAATGTGACAAATAATTTGTTTTTCACTTCTCTGAACTAGTGACTACTCACTCAGCGTATTCTGTTCCTTCTGAAACTGGCTCGGTATAGGCCACTCGGTTAAGAGAAAACTGCAGAACCCAGATGTGTAACTGTCATTTCTTTTTTTTTAACGTTTATTTATTTTTGAGAGAGAGCGCATAAGCAGGGGAGGTGCCGAGAGAGAGGGGGACAGAGCATCCAAAGTGGGCTCCATGATGACAGCAGAGAGCCCAATGTGGCGCTTGAACTCACAAACCCTGAGATCATGACCTGAGCTGAAGTTGTAAGCTCAACTGACTGAGTCACCCAGGCGTCCCATCTGCCATTTCTCTTTTAAAAAATCTGCTTCACGTTTACAAAAGGCAGAATGGCAGTGTTTCCCCCTGCTTCATTACTCATCTTGAACAAATCACCTCTTTCTGGACCTTAATCTTGCCACCTGTATATGGGGGATCACATTTACAGATGTATAGGATTAGGTAGAGGTCTGCAAAGGGAAGGCAACTATATGAAAACATCAGGCAGAATCTGCAACCTTATTTTTATTCTTATCGCTATATTTGATTTATTCTAGGAATTTTGATAATCACACTCTTAAACCATTTCTTAAAACTTTCAGTAATTTGCATCATGGTTGGGCCAGGAGAGCGCAAAATTGAATATTCATACAAGTGCAAATCATTTCATTTCTGCTTCTCTCTAGACCTGGAGCAAATGAATTTTAGCTTAAATTTTCATCATCACAGATACTAGGTAGCTGCCCTTGCTCATTTGCAGAAAAGCCACCTACTACACTGCGTTCCAATTTATAGTCTGAAACATTTTTAACACCTATTAGAAACTATTTCCTAATGTTCTCCTAAAGATCCCTATTTCTGATTTACAGTAATTTGCCTAGAAGATCATATAGTAAGTTAATGTGCATTTATTACATTCTTGTTCTTTACTCTGTACTGGGTTTGGTGCTTGAGACACTGCTAAAGAAACATAGGAGAATTTCTGCTGACCAAGTGCTCAAAATTCATGTAGGCTAGTTTTGCTATCCCAACCTGAGTGTATCTTATTGTATCTGTATCAATTGATCCCTTGGAAGAAAAGAGTAATATGCATTGGAGTAGTTGGAGAAAACTCTATGAAAGTGATGGGCTAAGTGGCTAAAGGATAATGGAAAGAAACATCCAGAGGAATCATGTAGGTACACTTAAGATTGAGCAGGCTGTGTGTGCCCAACTTTGGGGAGTATCATACACATAGACAGCAAAGCAAAGAGTGCTCCCTAGAGTTGGGCAGTGTACAACCTGCCCAACTCTACATTGTGGCTCTGATAAAGAGCATAACTTGATGGGAGTGGGAGGCAATTAGGGCAGTGGTAAAGAGTCTAAGCTCTGGGTTCATATGAATCACAATTATGACATTTAGAAGCTAGGGGACCTTGTGAAAATTAATTAACTTCTCTAAATCTTCATGTTTCGCCAGTAAAATCAGATTTATAAAATTTATCACTCATATAATTGATGTGAGATTTGATGAAGATTAGAGTAATATACTATGGGTCACAGTAGTAAAGTTTAGTTTTTAGCTATTACTTTTTTGTTGTTGTAATTAGAAGCTTGAGAGAGCCTCTACAGACTTAGTCATTCAATTCATCAAGTTGGTCAGAAAACTTTGGATGAAATGTGTGTGTGTGCATATATGTGTGTGCATGCGATTTGAGGATGATATAGACAGAATTTTATGGATTTGTTATGAGGATCTATGACCCTCATTCCAGCCTCCTGCTGAGTTAAAAGCAACTTAACATGTTAAAGAATATGCCTTATTAGTTATAAATACTTTTAGTAAAAAAGTACTTAGCATATTATTTATTTTATTACTTAAAATTATTTTCAGTATTTTATTATCATTTATTTATTATTTATTATTATTTAATTCCTCTTGGTCTATTTCCCAAGTATTATTTCCCAAGCACTATTTCTTCTTTCTTTCTTTCTTTCTTTCTTTCTTTCTTTCTTTCTTTCTTTC
>NC_064811.1:153938147-153949737 GCF_023721935.1 Panthera uncia
TTCTTTCTTTCTTTCTTTCTTTCTTTCTTTCTTTCTTTCTTTCTTTCTTTCTTGCAGTGCTTTAACCATGGTGTATATACTAAGTTGTATATTCCTCTCTCACTAATGATGTAAATATTTTTCATGTTGCTAAATATTTTTCATTACCACTCATTTTAATCTCTATATAGCACTGTAAGACTGAATATAAACATTTTATGAAATTATCGTTTTATCATTGAAAAGTCTCATGGTTTTCAGGGGTTTTTTTGTTGTTATAAAGCCTGATGGTCATCTTAATGCTTAATACCTTTCCTACATCTTGGTTTTCTTGTCTTTGAAGGGAATTTACTGAATAGAATTACTGGTTAAAAGGATTTGAATATTTACATGGTTAAATACATTTTATGGGGACCTATTTCTTGAGAAGACATAGATATTTACGTTTTACCAATCATCCTTCTGAATTCCCCCTTTCCAGTCCCCAGGCCCTATCACCAGTCATCTTTCCAAAAGATACAGACCATCGCTGCTGATGTAGAAGTTGACAGATCCCATAGCCAGCATAATTGCTGTCATCCCTATAGCTAGTATAATTCCAACAGAGGTTCTGAATCATTTCACTTCTTAAAGAGGCAAAGCCTAAATTACATCAAAAGCCAAATATGTCCTGAACTTAATTTCCCCTGTTTCCAGACATAGAGAGTGAAACATTTACCTGCTGGATGAGACTAGCAGTGGCTTAGTAACTCAGCATGGATTTGGTGTTGTGAGGAGGGTGGGAATTGTAAGCAGCTCACCTATTTCTAGAACAGCATGGAGAAGGCCCTGAAATGAACCAAAGGGATGCAGGAAAAATGGCTTAAATATCGAGCAGCTACCACCTGTCACTCTGGTCTGAGTGGGTGAAATAAATTCATAAATTAAATGAAAGAAAAGAGCTAAAAATAAAATCATACGAAGTGAATGAAGCTGCAACTTTGAATACAAATACAATTCTATGTCTTTGGGTGAAATCCATAACCAGTTTTCGGCAATACCCACCTGACTTGCTCATTGAATTGCAAAATGAGAGAATATAAATCAGAGTTGACGACGAGGTCTTATTTCCCTCTTTAGAGATTTTAACTGAATAATAAATCATACAGATCCAGCATCATGGACCTCTTAGGATTCAGTTCCGTTCTCTTTGTTGGTGCCTACAAACAGTAATTCCTACTATGTGATACATGGAGAGAGCAAACCTCCCATCTTCTTGCTGGCACCTTCCGTCCTAATTAAGCAGCTCAGTAAAGGCAGAGAAGATGTGCTTGCTCTAGCCAGCGAGAGCAGAATTGGCGACTCATCTGAGAAATACCCAGGTTTCAGTTTTCTCTGCATGTCGCTATCAAGTTATTTTTTTAATGTAATTTTATTAACTATTACGCGTAATACATAGGCATTGGTCTGTTAAAAACTCAACCACTCTGATATATAGAGAACAATAAATTCTAGTTGGGCTCATCCCCCCTCTTTAGT
This sequence comes from Panthera uncia, assembly GCF_023721935.1. Lineage (NCBI taxonomy): Eukaryota > Metazoa > Chordata > Mammalia > Carnivora > Felidae > Panthera > Panthera uncia. The sequence continues at coordinate 153,939,645 of NC_064811.1, forward strand.
CATCCCAAATGCCCTGGAATTAACTTCATCAACATAATTAACCATATAAGCAGCCAATATCTCTCTCTGCATGCTTCTCCTATATATTTACATTCTTTTTATATTTGTATGTATTGTGTTATATACAAACACATTCATATATAGTTTAGGATTTTTAAAAATAATATTGTATTATACACATTGTTTTATAATTTATTTTAGTAATATGTTTTAGGATATTTCTCTGTATATGTATGTGTGTGTGTATGTGTGTGTATATATATATATATATATACACCTCATTCATATATATATATACCTCATTCATATATATATATACCTCATTCACATATACACATATACCTCATTCATATATCTATATATCTATATCTATATATAGATATAGATATATAGATATAGATATAGATATATACCTCATTCTATTTAAATGCATTCAACTTGCAGCAATGGCGTAAATATAGTCATTTACTTCATACTTTGTTATTATTGAAGAACACTTAAATGGTTTCCAGATTTTAACTTTGAGATGCAATGCTGCAGTAAAATGTATGTGTGTGTGTGTATTTGTAAATGCATCAGGATAGACTTCAAGAAATAAAATAGCTATGTTGGTTAAGACTCAGAGATTTAAACCTTTGATAAACCTTGACAAACCGTTTTTCACAGTATAAAAGAATACTGTCACCCCCCCAACACTTGGTAATACTGGATAATATAAATGTATTTGCCAAATTATAACTGAAAAATGTTGCCTCTTATCATTTTTGTTAATCCCTAATTACTACTGAGATTGAATATATTTTTTGAGTGTTTCTTGTCCAAATTGTATTTCTTTTACCATGAATTTTCTATCCATATCCTTTCCTATTTTTTTTAACTTGATTTTTTGTCTTTTTTACTGATATGTGTGTGTGTATAAAGTTTTTTTCTCTTTGGCCAAAAGTCTTTACTTTTACTTTTTGATTATTTTACTTTTAAGGAAAGTAAAAGATATTTTGTTGACGGTTATATACTAGGAAGAATGTGGTAGATATGGGGGTTGAGGAGAAAAGTGCATTTTATATTGTTCTCTTATTACTAGTGTTGGCCTATAGAGAGAGCCTGCCATACACTTTAGAAGAATAGATAGCATTTTGTAAGATTGGAGAAACATTATGAAATATAACTTTTAAAGATGAAATTGGTATGTACGTAAAATGGCTGACATCTGGCAGGTGCTCGACTCACTTCTATGTTTTAGTTTATATTTTCGTCCAGCATCTAAATCAGGTTTCCAACTAAATCCAGTGGATATCTTTTGTACTAGACAACTTCTAGGTATTACATTTTAAAGTTTAGCTCTTAGCATCGTTACTCATCACCATGTTTGTCTTACTTGAAGGACAGAGCTCTCTTCCTCATCAATAACAGATAGGTATCAATGGTGAAACCTACAATTTCCTAAATTTAAACAACCGTTATAACCCATGTCCAGTTTCAGAATAAATGTTATTGATTCGATTTCTGTCAATATCCAGATGCTTGAGATAATATCAAATGCCTTCTTCACTTGCATTTTTCACTCATTTTGTTTTCCATGAATGTGAAATGTGTTATGTCATGCTAATGCCACTCTCATTTCTCTTTCTTCGTAGTTCTTTAGGTCACTTTGCTGCTACTAAGAGAATGCCACTTCTTTATGATGATAAACTAACGTAGACATTAATTGATCCCACCTCTTGGTAGCCGTGCCTTTGTATAATCCAGTTTTCTTGTGCCTTTGTATAACCCATGGCTTGCTTCTATTAATAGAATACAGCAGAGATAATGGGATATCACTTCTGTGATCATGTTACATTATAGTGTAACTTCCTGTCTTGTTACCAGACTTTCTACTGACTCCTTCCTTGCTGGCTTTGGTGAAGTAAGTCAGTATATGGAGGGGCCTATTCTGCAAGGGACTGAGGGCAACCTGTGGCTCACAGCCACCAAGGAACTGAGTCCCCAGTCCAAAAACTGAAAGGAACTGCATCCTTCTCCAAACCTGTATGACCTAGGAAACAGATACTCTGTCAGCTGAACTCCAGATGGAGTCCTAGCCATGATGGATCCCTTCACTGCAGATGACCCAGCTAAACTATTCATGGATTCCTAACCCATAGAACTTGTGAAATAAGAAATATGTTTTGTTTTAAGCTGTTCAGTTTGTGGTAATTTGTTATGCAGCAATAGAAACTCCAGGAAGTCTGACAAAAAAGCTAATACCATTGCCTCTCCGACTAAATCTTGCAGGGAAACACAAATCTGTGACACAGATGAACGAGTGTGTTGTTGGATTACTTTGACATACAAGTCTGGTGCAGGGTTTACAAGAATAGGTCCCTGAGGATTCTGGGGTGAAGAAAAAAACACAACAACAACAAAAAAAAAACAAATCACAAGACTACTGTGCTTCAGGACATGGTGTATTGATTCTCTATCTCTTCCCTTCACCTGGAGGGTGCAGTCAGCCTCAACGGAACCCTCCTCTGAGGGTCCTCAATGCTGTATGGCTTTCAGTTCAATGGCTGTTTTAAACTTTTTTTGAGGACCTCAAGCTCTGACTCTGCATTTTATTTGATTCCCTGGCAGTCCCTCTTGACTCTTATGTGACCACAAATCAAGGATTCTTGATGTGCATTCCTTTAACCCTCTTCTCCACATCACAATCTTTCACTATCTTCACATAATCTTACTTGTTTTCCTCCTGTCTTCTCTCTTTAAACGTTCTACACCTTTCCCCTGTGCCTCTAATCTCATTCCCTCCGGCTTGCTGTCCTGCTGGCCTCGATACACCAATTATCCACTCTCTTTGATAACCAGCAGTCCAGTCTTCAACGGCTTTCCCATCCCACCAACAAATATCACTTCCTCCTAGCATTCAAACACAAAGAAATAATTCCCCTTCAAACAACAAAACAAATGAGAAAGCAAACAACACCAAACAAGACACTATTCTTTAATTTGCATCCCATTTGAACCACCCAGAGAAAAATCGAGGGTTAGTCCACCAGAGTTATTCACCAGGGAGCCAAAATTTGGAGGGCACAAAAATTTAGGAAGAGATTTCAAAAGGAAATGGAAATACAAAGTATCTCTTCTCTAGCAAAACTCCCCAACTACTTCTCTTGCCATTTCTGGCTTCCATATGACTCTAGGTTCAGACCCTTGTCAGGGGACTTAGGTGGAATAAAGGCCAGGTCACAGATAGGTACTTTTCCTCCGCTAATAGCCAGTAGTACGACAGGAAGTCTTTTTGTTTTGTTTTTGTTTGTTTGTTTTTCCTCTTGTCCTGAATCTCTTGAGAGAGCTACTCAGTATGCAGAGTTTGGGGCTATTTTTCTGTCAATCTTTTATTTCACTAAAGAAGTAGAAGTTGTTTTTTTACCTACTACTTCCTCTTTTACCCCTTGCAGTCTGGCTCCTGTGGTTCTGGTGAAACTACCTTCAGTAAATTGAATTACCTCTTTACTCAAGTCTTGTATTTCTGATTTCTCCATAACATTTTCAAAAAGTTGGTCATCCCTTGCTTGAAACTCACCTGCTTTTTCTTAGAAAATGCTGGACTCCTATGGCCCTCATTTCTCTCACTTGCAACTATTCTTTCTTTGGTTTTTGTCCTTAGCTTATTCTCTGCAAGATCTCCCTGGATGAATACCATTCTCCCTTTATCGCTTTAACTGTGATACGCAAATAGCTTTCTCCACTTTTAACTTCCCTCCTAATCTTGGCATCATCTAGGGATGCCTGGGTGGCTCAGTTGCTTAAGCAGCCGACTTCAACTGAGGACAGGATCTCGGTTTGTGAGTTAGAGCCCCACATGGGGTTCTCCGCTGTCAGAGCAGAACTGCCTTTGGATTCTCTGCCCCTTCCCTGCTTGTACTCTGTCTCACAAAAACAAACAAACAAACAACCATAAATAAATAAATGAATAAATAAATAAATAAATAAATTTGGCATTATCATTTCCAAATGTCCAAGGGAAATCCCTGTGAGAAATTCCTTCCTCAAGCTCAACAATCTCCAGTGAATATTTATATTGTAAATATAAATTGTAATTTATATTGTAAATTGTGATTTACAATTGTAAATATTTATATATAGGTGAATTATAAATATTTATACATATGTCTGTGTACCATTTTATTAACATCTTGATGGCAAGGATCCAGTTTTTCCTTTTCTTTGTTTTTATGTCATTAATGCCTACAATAATTTCTGAAATATAGTGGGTTACCCAATAAAGATTGGCATTGTATGTTTGTGGATGGAATAGCCCTCCTTTGCTCACTAAATGGAATTAAATAGTCATGACCTGTCTTTCTAGCCTCACAATTAGCTCTCCAACCCTCCAAATACCCTATGTGTTAGAAATTGCCATGCCTTTGATAATTCAGTTTCTTTCATCAGAAATGACCTAATTCCCTTCTACTTCCTGGCCCCATGTCTTCATTGTCCTAAAAGGCTATTATGACTGTTTTGACTATATTCCTTCTGTAGCAGAAAAGAATGAAAATAGGCTCCTTTGTTCTTATAAGCCTCATAAGTTTAATTGTGATAAGTGTTAATTATTTTGGAGGAAGAATTTCAAAAGCAACAGGACAGTCTTTTGCTTCTCATGGAAAGCTGAATGATAATTCTGATGAGCTTTCAAACCACTGTTTTGATTCTGTCTTTGTTTGTTTTTTTTTTTTGTTTTTTTTTTTTGTTTTTTGTTTTTTTTTTTTCAAGCCAGGATAGGAGTGGCTTACTTATGTTAAGAACTTTAGTCTTAAGGGGCGCCTGGGTGGCTCAGTCCATTGGGCGTCTGACTTCGGCTCAGGTCATGATCTCAACGGTTTGTGAGTTCTAGCCTGGCGTCAGGGTCTGTGCTGACAGCTCGGAGCCTGGAGCCTGTTTCGGATTCTGTGTCTCCCTCTCTCTCTGCCCCTCCCCTGCTCATGCTCTGTCTCTATCTCTCAATAATGAATAAACGTTAAAAAGAAATTAAAAAAAAAACTTTAGTCTTGTGTTGTTTGTGTTAGAAAGAAATATATATATATTTGAGCTCCTGGAAATTTTGGAACTGGAGAGAATTTCTATTGATTTACATAAAAGTAGGGACTGGTTTTCTCAGGATCATATGACTGTTGCCTCCTGGATGTTATCCTGCAGGATGGCAGGTCCTCATGTCTCAGTCATCCGGTCATTCACTCCCAGAATTCTGTCATTTGCCTCCTTAATGGTTATCTGCATAAAACAATAGCTTGTACAGCTCAGATAGCTGGACAGATAGCTGGAGCTCTTGCCTTATATAGGTCTTCCTAAGGTCCTTCATGGCTCCATTTTACCCTTTGAATTTACCTCTAAAATGAATAGCCCTACCACCATGTAATATATAGCCATATGGATATAATTGTGAAAGATGCAAATCCAAAGTTGTGCAATTATAATATGAATGAGGTCTTACTTTCATGAACATAATATGAAATTATGCAGATGCCATGAATTTATTATTTTTTTTTCAAGAATCACAGAATTCCAGAGTTGGCAGGCTGAATGAGCTGTGTTGACATTGTGACTGCCACATGGCGGTGCCACTTTAACTGGTAAACAGAGATATCTGCCATCATTTGACAGGATTAGTTTTACAAATGCATATTTCAAACTAAGTGCGGTCTTTAGGATTCTATCTCTCAAATACAATGCAACCATTTTGCATGCAAATGATAAAAAATTGCTACACAGAAATTCTGCATAATTGCTAATCTGTAATAAGCAAGAAATTTATATGGATGGATAAGAAGAAAGGGCAGAAGAAAAGTCAGACTCTAGGAATAGATGGTGGGGGGAGTGATGAGAGAAGCTGGAATGAGGCATTTGGAACAGAATGAGCAGGGGATAGATCATGGCAAGCACAACACCAATGAGGACAGTGGGAGGGACGTGGGAGCACAGGGGGTAGGGGAGTGGAAGCTCTGGGGATCCCAAGAGGGACTAAGATTCAGGGCAATACTGGCCCCCAAACCATTTCCATTTGGTCCATTTGGCTTCCCAGTGAAGCCACAGAAGACCAGAAAGGGCAGGCACAGAGACTCTGCTCTGAGCTTCAGCTCAGCTGCCGCCCCCTCTCCACCCATCAACCCAGGATATTCAACCAGCTCCTGTCCACACTGCAGTCTTCCTCCTGTCTTAACTGAGACTCTTCCTTGGCTCTGATCTTGGCTTCTATTCCTCCTTTGTTGTGCCCTGGATCTCTTTCATTCCTTCTTGGATAGACCTGTGGGTTTATTCATTCTACAGAGTGATGCTAGCTACTGTTTAGTGAGTACTTTATACCAGTCTTTGCCTCATGTACTGTATTCAACGATACAAAAAACCTATCTCCTCCCTGAAAGGAGTACAGTCCTTATAGATGGGTTTTTTTATGTTTATTCATATATTTTGAGAGAGAGAGAGACAGAGATCAGAGGAGGGGCAGAGAGGGAGGGAGAGAATTCCAAGCAGACTCCACACTGGAGGTAGGGGCTTGATCTCAAGAACCCTGAGATCACTACCTGAGCTGAAATCAAGAGTCGGACGCTTAACTGACTGAGCCCCCCCAGGCACCCCTAAGTTTTCCTTTTTTAGAGCATAGAGCATAGATACCTAGCTTTGCTATGTGAACATATTTTGGGGGGTGGGGAGTGGCACTTATTAAGAGCTTATGAGCGGGCTGCTATCAGACAATGCCTTCAGCTCTTCTGCTATGCTTTTGTTCTAAATATTTGTTTGGTGTGTCGATCTCTATTTGTTGTGGTTTTAGACCCCACGATCTTGCATGGAAATTTAGTGTTTCATATAACGATGTACTGAGATTTTATGCAAAAATAGCTTCTCAGCACTTTGTGTAACTCCTTTTACACATTAATTTCTATAATCTTTGAGCAACTGTGATCTGGCAAGAGCTAATGTTGCAGTTGCTCCCGGTTCCTGAATGGTTAAGGAGGTTCATACATTTTATTAATGTAATAATAGATTTTATAGTTAACTGAAATATGTAATTATAAGTGCCCACTATCAATATTGCCAGCTTGATGCTTGGGCTGAGATTCGCATTGATTGAAACACTGCAGCTTTAAAATTAATTATGAAGGGAGTTAATGGTCATTTAAGTTTTCCCACATGAGGGGAAGAAGTGGAAGAAAGTATGCCTGGGTAGCAAGTGATAATATATAATATGATAAATGCTTTAGGAGAAGCGTGATGGGGACGAGATTTATTAGCATGACAGGGATCCCTTAAAGAATTCCTGTCTGCAGTAGAAACAAAAACAAGCACCAGAAAATCTGCAAGGTAATGTATAAGGAAAGATAAAATGTGGTGGCCAAAGAGAGAGAAGGAGTCACATGGTGTGGTCTGGGAACTAGGATTTTTTTTTTTTTTTTTTTTTTTTTTTTTAGACTTGAATGAGTGGTCCTGCTGAAGCTCTAGGGAATGAGAGACTAAGGTGGCTTAGGATGGAGTCTTTGGAGAATTGTGGATTGTTAATTGGATCTGCTTTCCTGTTCTTCACAAGGCAAATTAAAAAAAAAAAAACCCAAAAAACAGAATTTGTTTTTAATTACTTTTAGTTGCTGCTGCCCTGCCTTTTTTTCCCCCCAAATAATCCTCCATGGCAAGACTGAATAATGTGGAGCCCTGGGAAGTGTTCAGGTTACAGATACATAGAGTAGTAGACGGATGTTCATTAGAGGCACCAAGGTCATACTGAAAGTGGGGGGAGGGGAGACAAATTCTGGGGCAAGAAGAAACATTTAAAAGAAGGAACTACGGAGCTGAATCCTGAAAAATGAGCAGGATATTTTCTCTGATGGTCTCTCCCCTAACCTCCTACCTGAAAGCCCATGTAACACAGATTTAAGAACAAGATCTCTGGTCCCAGTCTCCTGGTTCTCATCCAGGATCTACTACCTGCTAGTCATATAGCCTTTGGTAATTTGCTTAATTTCTCTGGGCTCAATTTCCTTCTCTGCAAAATAGGAGTAAATGGAATTACCTATGTTATAGCGTTGTGTCATTTAAAAATGAATGTATTAACAGGTGCCTGGCACATAGCAATGTAATATAAATGTCAGTTATTATTACACCATATGGCAAAACAAGAGAACGTAATATATGCAAGGAAAGGGTAGGAAGTTTTGTATAACTGGAATTTGGAGTGTGGTTGGGAGATGACAGAAAACGATATACCGTGAAATGCCTGGTATTCAGGCTAAGGAGTTTGGCTTTTATCCCAAGTGCAAATGGAGCCATTGAAAAGGTTTGACTAGGGGAGGGGAGGGGAGGTATTGAATTGTGTCTGGCAAAAACTAAAAAGACATGTTGAAGTTCTAACTCCCAGTAACTCAGAATGTGACGTTATTTAGAAATATGGTCATTGCAGGGGAGCATGGGTGGCTCAGTCAGTAAAGTGTCTGACTTTGGCTTCCATCATGATTTCATGGTTCATGAGTTCAAGCCCAGGGTTGGGCCCTGTGCTGACAGCTCAGAGTCTGGAGCCTGCTTTGGATTCTGTGTCTCTCTCTCTGTCCCTCCCCCGCTCATGTTTTGTCTTTCTCTGTCTCTCAAAAATGAATAAATGTTAAAATAAATTAAAAAAAAAGAAATATGGTCATGGTCATTACAGATATAATTCTTTATGATGAGGTTATGCTGGAGGTTCGGTCTCTATTCCAGTACGACTGAGTGTCTTTAGGAGAAGACAGCCATGAAGAGACAGAGGGAGAATATTAGGTGAAGACAGAGGTGGGAATTAAAGTGATGTGTCTACAAACAGGGAATGCCAAGGATTGAGGGCAGTGACCTGAAGCTGGGAGAGAGATATGGAACAGACTCTCCCTCTGAGCCCTCAGAAGTAACCAACCCCACTGACATCTTGATTCCAGACTTCCAGTCCCCAAAAAGATGAGAGAATACAATTCTGTTGTTTTAAGCCACTCAGTTTGTTATGGCCGCCCTGGGAAGCTCATCTGGGGGTAAGGGGGCTCCTGCTTTAGCTTTAAAAAAATAAAATTATCAACTGAGGTAATTACGGAGTAATCTTTATGTATCTGGAAATTTTCTAGACAAAGAATTTTAAATTTATAAATAAAGAGAAAGTATAGTACGAACAAGCAAGCAAGCACACTCTGGTTTTCACGTGGGGAAATGGAGTAAAGAGAAACAAGATTGAAAGTAGAGAGCAAATTAGAGCTTCTTCTGTTGTCTTGCTCCTGCCTTTGCTTCTAGGGGTTTCTATCAATGGACCTCAGCTCTAGCTTCCTGTTTCCCAGGGGATTCATCAGTGTGTCAAGTATGGCTCTCTCAAGGGAGCTTCTTCACTGCCTCTCCTGTTCCCACAGGTCATGCTGCCATGTTTAGCCACAGCATGCTGCTGGATTGAATTCTCTGGAACCCAGTACTTCCTCAGTATAGGAAAATTATTAAAAAACTTGAACCTCATGACTAGGAAAAGGATTTAAAAATAAAAAATATAAGTAAGAAGAACTCCAATGTTTTAGGATCTATTAGACTTTAAAAAGCAAATAGCTCCAGCTGGTCTAAGTAGATAATTGACGTGAATTTTAAAAATTAAGGTAGAAGAAAGAATTGTTTCCCTGCAAAGCTGTTTTCCAGGAACTGCAGAAGCAAGCACTGATAACAGTCTAGCCTTGTTTTACCTAATGTTTTTCTTATTGCTGTATACCTACAGTGTATGCCTGTGTGATCAGGTGAAAAATTGCTGGGCAAATATGTGTAAGAACTGACTTATGCTTAATGGAGGTGGCATCACTGGGCAAGAAAAGATGCTGAAGGAGGCTCATTCCACAGGGAACCAGGCGGCTGGGGCATGTCGTCACTAAACTCAGGCTAGGAATGGAGTTATATAAATTTGGTTAAAAGAGGCAGGCAGCTAGTCTTTAGAATAATAAAGATTTGGACTGTTTGACTTTTATTTTTTAATTTGTAATTTTATTTCAGAGAGAGAGCATGAGGGTGAGCAGGGGAGTGGGGCTGAGGGGAGAGAGAGAGAGAGAGAGAGAGAGAGAGAGAGAGAGAGAGAGAGAGAGAGAGA